>NW_008461988.1:0-767 GCF_000622305.1 Nannospalax galili
GAGTATATTGAATATGAAAAAAATGTTTTTTAACCCTTATTTGAATTGCCACTCATTATTTCATTCTATGGATGAACCATTTTTTTATTAGAAAATCACCAAATATATGTTACATAATCATTGAGCTGATAATAAGCAGCATTCCAGTGACGCCCCAGGGAAAGCAAGAATGGCAAAGTAGATCAATTCCTCGTGTTCGTACGAGCTAGGTTCTAGTGGGGCTGTCCAGATGGAAATTAAGTACTGACACAGGTATATAACTAAAACCTGCAATTACAAAGGACACAGGAGCAAGCAATTATAATTAGAGTAGAAATTAGACTGCGTCCTCCAGTGTTATACCTAACATTTAAATTAGTATATCTGTACATAAAGCAATGTGTATAGCTCTGATTACTTCCTTTGGAGGGATTCCAAGAAGTGAGACTCGTGAAGCAGAATTGGGAATAAAGCATATGAACATAATTTTTGGAGCTCAAGCACATACTTTCAATGTCTTTCTAGAAAACTCTTTTCCTCTATATTTTTCTATGGCTATGTATGTGGCTATATGTGTCGAAGCAACAGCAACATTATTTAGTTGGTGTTCCTGTTTTTAAATATTATTTATTGGATCTTGAGTGAAATATCATATTTCTCATGTTTACTAATGTTCTACAGATAGCTTCTATGAAATATTACCTTGTGCTTTCTGATCCTTTCAAAAATATGTTTTCTTATTTTAGATTTATGAAGGTTTCTTCCATGTTATTATGAAGATGATGCCC
>NW_008461989.1:0-767 GCF_000622305.1 Nannospalax galili
GAGCTTTTAAAATTTCATACATTTCCCACTCAAATCCAGACCCCCTCCCCATCCCCCCACCAAACCCTCGGTGTCAAGTTTCTGTGCCCAGATGGCCCTTACTGCAAGTTCATCCACTGGAGTTTGGTCAGCCTACCCAGAGTCTCTCCCTTAAAGAAGAGCAACTCTCTCTCACCCAGCAGTCATCAGCTGCCAATAGCACTTCAGCTAAGGTTGGGGCCTGAGTTTTTGTCTGACTGGGTTTGCATGGGTCTTGCGCATGCTGATACCAATGTTGTAAGTTCAGATGAGCAAGTTCCCAGAGGCCTGGAAAGCTGTTTCCTTCTGTTCATGTACCAACCCGATCTCTTCAGTCTTTCCACCACCTCTTCCACAATGGTCCCTGAGCCCTGGGTGGGAGAGTTTGAATGCGGGAGTCCTGTCCAGGGACAGACACTCTGCAGTCTCTTATTCTCTGCACTTTGGCCGGAGGTGGCCTACTCTGTGCATCGCACACTGTGGCGTGAGGGAGCTCCTCTGGTGAGAGCTGAGAAATGCATCTGTATTCTCTTTCGAGACAAGGCTTGCTGAGTGGCCTTGAACTCACTCTGTAGCCTGGGCAGGGCTCGGAACTGTGACCCTCCAGCCTCAGCCTCCTGTGTTGATGATATTTCAGGCCTATGCCATGAGACCCTGCGTTCAAATCTTTGTAGATCACTACGGCAAATAGATACATTGTTACAGAACGCTGAGTCATAATCTGAAAGTTCTGCTCTTGGCTTCATGTC
>NW_008461990.1:0-767 GCF_000622305.1 Nannospalax galili
GAGACACGTCCATCTTCGTACTCTAAGAAGATGCACACTCTGGTGGGGCGCTCCGTTAGAGTCAGCCGGGTTTCTGGGGAGGTGGCCGCCCAGTACTCATCCTTATAGTGCCTGATGGCCCAGAAGCCAGTCTCGGGTTTTATGCAGATCTTTTTCTTCCTGGTCACATCATGTCTACAAACCCCCAGGTCCCAGGCTGTGCAGTGCCCGACCTCCACCTCCCAGTACCATCTCCCCGAGTTGAGGTCCTCCTGGCCCAGCACACAGGGGAGGGAATGAAATCTCAGTGAGTTCCTGGGCAAACTCTGAGCTTTCTCCCCCATGGTCACACGTCTTCTCTCTTCAGTTAAGATGAGTTTAGGGTGGGCTGTGTCTGGATCCAGAGTCACAGTCACTGCAAAGAAAATCATCCTTTTGAGCTGAGACACTTCACCAGATCCTGGAAACAGGGAGTCTGTGTAGACAGAGAGGTCTGGGCTGTGGGTGGAGCGAATGCTCTGACATGGGTTCTGTCGACTGCCCTCCCTACCCATGACCCCCCCTGAGCGGCCACCCTGAGATCAGCAGGGAATGACTCACCAGGGTGGGAAAATTCTTTCCTCCAGTCTGAAAAGAACAGAAATATGCATTATCAGAGCTTATTATTTTAATTTCCTAGCCTAAGAGACAATCTCTTTCCCTTTTTCTTTCTAATGTCCAAAATGTATCTACATTTTGCTTTGGATAACTTTTCCACTAATCTCATTGAATAGTCCATTTGAATTAAT
>NW_008461991.1:0-767 GCF_000622305.1 Nannospalax galili
CCTGTTCCCTAGTGGGTCTTCCTCCACCTGGAGGTGTGGCACCATTTCTTGGCATCTGCCATGTTAACATTCCCATGACCACAACGGAACCCAGGGAGACGCAAGAACCAGCAGAGGAAGGCCCCATTTGTGTAAGGTAGGACCTAAGTCAAGGTACACTTCCATAGGACGCTCAAGTACAGGTCCGTAGGAAGTGGCAAGTGCTGCTGCAGGTATAGGGTAGCCAGTTGATGTCCATCTGGTGAGACTGTGTGTGAATGGGAAGGATAATGAGGAGGCTCCAGCCAAGTCTAATGGGCCCAAGCCCCAGTGCTGAGTCCTGATCTGTGGGTCCATGACAATATCTTCATACAGCTTAGAGTGGTGTCAGGATGCACAAGCTGAGCCTGCCTATGCTAAGAGGTATCTGAGAATCTCTGCGAGGATATCATCTAGAGACAGATGAGGAAGCTAGGAGGAAAAGAAATCAAATACACAAAGGAAACCAATCAAGGCAGTTGAGAGGAGTGACCCAGGGATGTTGAGTCCCCAAAGCACCCAAAGAAGAAGAAGAATTGGATTGGCAGGAATGAGCGCAGATCAAGACTAGTACAGACCAGTACTCCTTGGCCCCCAAGAGCCTGTGGTCAAATTGACAATAGGGGCCAATCTATTCAATTCATGGTAGATACATAGGCTGAATATTCCGATTTTTATCCAACCTATTGCCCCAGTCACTAACAAACATGTGACTGTTGTAGGAGTTACTGGAGATGAAGTCCAAAGGC
>NW_008461992.1:0-767 GCF_000622305.1 Nannospalax galili
CACCTCCATTTCCTTTCACTGGGTGAACAAACACATTTGGATTTCAGAGGAATGAAAGCACTCTATAAAATGTGTGTGAGTGAGAAAGCTTCCTGTTCCTTGCGAGAGCATGCACACCGCAGAGCAGGGCTTCCAGTGTGTTCCTCCAAGAAAAACACATGCAGACTCTTAAAACCGGAGGCAAGCACATGGGCGGGACCCTCCTCATAAAAGCAGGAGCCTGTACCCTCTCAAATCTCTTTCTGGAAACTCTTCCAGTCCAGGGCTGTTGACTCTGGTTTACCCACAGCTGGGTGGTTCACATCAAAGCCAACACATAGGCCATGTAGGATTTGTGACTACCTTGCAGGCACTCATGCTGTGAAGTAAAATCCCAAGCTGGCAGGGGGTAGTTGTGGTTCCAGTGGCTTCAGTGAGTGCTAAGTGGGTGTGACAGTAACTGCCAGGCCTTGGGATGACAGTGCCAGATTAAATGCAGGCTGCCCAAATATTATACGGGATATACTTATATCCCAAAAGTGCATGTTTATCTGAAATTCAAATTTAACTGGACATCCGGCATTTTTATTTGCTAAATCTGGTAATGCTAACTTGAGACCTATTTCTGAATCTTTTTTTTTTTTTTTTTACTTCCTGAGTGGACCAGACTCATTCCCTTCATTTCCTGTGGAGATTTCTGGGTCTTGTCTTTTCTTCCTGTTTTTACTGCAGTGATGCACAGATTCCTAAGCACTGTCAGGTGGAATCTGGGAGTGACCTGCTTTGCT
>NW_008461993.1:0-767 GCF_000622305.1 Nannospalax galili
CACCACCCTGGGATCCACTTCCCCTAGGTAAGCCCCACCTCAATGGCCACCAGCTGGCAACAAGTGTGCAAATGCATGAGTCTATGGAGAGCATTCTGCAATCAACCCACAAGTCATCATCAACCAGTAATAGACTCATGTTTGGGGCTTAAGAGATGGCTCTGTAGTCAAGAGAGCTTGCCGCACAATCATGAGGATCTGGAGTTTGGATCCCAGAACCCACATAACATGCCAGGCATCCTGCAAATATCTTTAACTCTAGCTCCTTGGGAACTGACACACTCTTCTGGTCTCTGTGTACACAAGGGTGTGCACAGCCACACATTAATGTGCAAATACACTCACACACATGTAAATAAATAAACTTAAAAAAATTCATATCTTTGTAGAACCAATATATCAACAGACTATGCTCCTATCTGATTCTAAAGATGGTTCTATGAAAATGAGAATTTTTTTACTTTTATTTTTTAATATCTTATTGATTTGAGCATGTCATACAATATATTTTGATCATATTCAGACCCCTCTCCACTCTCATCTTACTAACCCCCAACTTCATGTCCTCTATTATTATTTGTCTTTTTTTTTTAAGGCCAGTCTATTCTGTGGTCCAAAATGCTCTTGGGTGTAGGACTGTCCCTTGGAGTCTGGTTATCCTGTCAGGTGACACACCAGGAAGGAAAACCGACTCTCCCTCTCCCAGCAGCTATCGGTTGCCAATAAATTCTCAATTAGGGCTGGAACTTGAACTTCTTACCCATCTC
>NW_008461994.1:0-766 GCF_000622305.1 Nannospalax galili
CTCTGTGAGTTCGAGGCCAGCCTGGTCTCCATAGTGAATCCAGGACAGGTGCAGGGAGACCCTGTCTCAAAAAGACCAAAAAAACAGAAAAAAAAAAATTGGGGATGTAACTTAGTGGCAAAATAATTATCCAGCATGTACAAAGCCCTGGATTTGATCCCCACTGTTGAAGTTCGAATGTGAAATGCCCCTTATAGGCTTAGGTGTTTGAACACTTGGTCCCTAGCTAGTGGTGCTGTCTGGGAAGCTTGTGGAACTTTTAGAAAGTAGACCTTTTGCCTGGAGGAAATGAGTCATTAGGGTGGGCTTTGAGGCTTGTTGTGTGAGACTTTTCCTGGGGAGATGGGACACAAATGTCTATTCAGTGAGGACAAACTAAAGTCACAAGTCCACTTGGACACTCAAGTCCAGCCTGGTGAACCAATGAGTTTATTGGGGTTACATACAAGAAAATGGATGATGGTTTACTTATAAGACTATGTGTGAGGGGTTACTTACAGTGTTACAGGAATGAACCCAAGACCGACCTGGCCCATCAAGAAGTCTCAAACCATACTCAGGATCCGAGGATGTTATTCTTTATTACTCAAGGGCCCAGTCTGAGTTTCTGATGTGGGAACTGAAACCCAAACCAGAAATTAATACAGGTTTTTATAGAACTTTTCACAGCCTCCTTTAACAGTAATCATATTGGTGGATTTGAGACTTCCAGCACCACAGTGTACATGACCCTTAGGTTATTCCAGGAAATTTAAACAGTGTTTTA
>NW_008461995.1:0-767 GCF_000622305.1 Nannospalax galili
AAAAAAAATCTGAAAATCAATATGGAAGCACAAAAGACCACAATATCCAAAGCAACTTTGAGTAAAAGGAACATTATAGAAACATAATAATACCTCAATGTAGATAGAGCCAAGGTGCTGCATCTATTTTGAGGCTCCACTATTAGAAAATAAATTATGAATTACTGTTTCCTTGGTGAACTGACACCCCCTTCTCTTATTATGTATTGCACCCTCTTTACTCTTGATAATTTTTCTTGATCTGAACTATGCTTTGTGCAAACATAATATTGCTACTCCAGCTTTCATTTGATTAGTGACAAAAGTGCAGGTTTTCCTATGTCTTCACTTGGGTCTGAGATTTTGTTTATTATGAGTACATTCTTGTTGTGTCTGTAATTTATTTAATGTAGAAATAATGAACAATAAATCTGCTTTAAAAAAACCTTTTGTTTATTCTTTCTTTCTTACGTGGAAACTTAGGTAGTACTATGACAGAATTAGGAAGTAGGTACTTAATAATTGGGATTAGTGTCTACCCCAAAGAGGCTCAAAGAAGTTGCTTTGGTCTTTCCATCACTGGGACTACAACACAATCATGGTTTATGTTGGTGTTACCTGGAAGTTCCTCTGACCACTGTGGAGTCAAGCTATAGTCCCAGCTCCTTCCCATGCTCCTCAGAGGAGTCAAGTAGGGGGGAAGCCACCCAATCAGTTGACCTTAGCTGCTTGAGGGGGAGGGGCTAAGGATGTATAAGAGGAGCATGAAGTAGGTCTTTCACCATTTC
>NW_008461996.1:0-767 GCF_000622305.1 Nannospalax galili
AGACAGACAGACAGACAGACAGACAGAGAGCAGCTGCATCCACAGCTTTGCTGGAGAAATGAAGGTACCTCAGGGCAGAATCAGTGGTGAGTGCAGGAGCCAGTAGCTACTAGAGTCCTCCCCTGAGACCTCCAAGAGCTAGGAATCCATCCGAATCAAAGCACCAGATGTTAGATAAAAACCAGATGGGGAATAGCCACAGAAAACACAGGAGGTCTTCTGCAAAGCAAAGTTTGTTTTGGGCATCACTGGGGCTGGCAGCTCAGCTCCAGAGGAAAAGAAACCAGCATCCTGCTGACTACTGGGGAAGTTCTTATGGAGGATTGAGGAATGCAGAAGGTGGCAAAAATAATCTTTACCCTTTTAGGGAAGCAGGGGTCTTCAAATTGTCAGGGAGAAGCAGCTTGTGCTGAGACAGATTCCTGCAGTGATTGGGTCTTGGGTCATCGGTGCAGGGGCCTGTTTTTCTGTCTGTAGATGGCTAATTTTAACTGTGGGCCTAGTTCCTGCATTCCAAGGGTCCCTGCAAAAATTTGCAGAACTTGTCCTTCAGGGTTTGAAAAGCCTCGCTATACAGTGGGACAGGTCGCACTGAGCCTGGATTCTATCACTAATTATTAATTTTTCTTTAAGTTGTATTTCTATATTTATTAACAGTTATATTTTGTTTATATGTTACTTAAATATTTGTTACTATATTTATACATTTACTTTATTTTATTGTATATGGCATGTAGTCTACATACTATATATAGTTTCAATAGTTT
>NW_008461997.1:0-767 GCF_000622305.1 Nannospalax galili
AAGTCTTTTCAGTGAACTAAAAGTGGAGGTTGTGAATTATATTACATTCTAGGAGGTGGGGGCGTGTTACAAACCACCACCAACTGGATATCTTAAAACAATATAAATTTCGATCTTTCCTGGTCCCCAGGATCCCTCCCGGCCTCTTCCTGCCCCCATCGCTCTTTGCATTCCTGGGTGGCACAGTCACCAGCTTTCTGGTGCCAGCATCTTTCCTGGTTAAGTTCTGCAGCACCCACATGCCTTGACTCCCCCAGCCTCATTCACACTCCCAGCTCCCCCACCCCATCGCTCCTCCTACGCTGGGTACTGGCCCATTTCTTATCTTGGCACCCAGACCCCAGAACAGACCTCTTGGCCCAGAATCCCCACTGCAGCATGATCCATTGCATCCAGACAAATCCAAATCCTCTCAGTAGTCCCCAAGAGCCTTAGGTGCCTCTTCCTGTCCCCACCACCCTTTGCATTCCTCTGTGGCACAGTCCCCAGCTACCTGGGACCAGCATCTTTCCTGGGCCATGCTCCCAGGCCAGTCCAGCACCAAAATTCCTGAAGGTAACATCTTTTCTGGGGAGATCCAGACCTTAGGAGTAAGCCTGAGAGCATCTGACCCTCATCCAACTTGTGCTTCTGTGGGAACTCCTGAAATTGAAATCAATTTGGCAACTCCAATATAAAATCAAGAGAGAACCTGAAGTCTAGACCAACCAGTTTTCCATGCCCAACAAGTAAACCACAAAGGCACAAAAAGTTTACAAAAAGAAGCA
>NW_008461998.1:0-767 GCF_000622305.1 Nannospalax galili
GTAAGTGCACCCGTGTCATGCAATGCCCGTGGAGGAAAGAAGAAGCTGTCAGGTCCCCTGGAACTGGAGTTAAAGAGAGTTGTTAGCTGCCATGTGGATGCTGGTATTCAAACCTGTGTCTTTTGCAAGAACAGTGTTCTTAACCGCAGAGCCATCTCTCCAGCCCCCAGAAGTATTTCCTATATCAATTTCAAGTTTGCTATGACTGGCTTGCCTAGAAAAAAGCAGTGTTGATTTTTGTAAGTTGACCTTGAATCCAGAAATTTTGCCAAATATTTTTATTAGTTCTTATAGATAGCCATGGGGAATGGGCTGGATTTTATACCTCTGTATTGGGTCCTTATACCATTTAGAAGCCTCTGTCACTGTTTTAGTGCTGGCCAAGACCTCCTGAATTATGTTGGAAGTAGTGCTGAACAAGGGTAGTCACTGCATCAAAAGACTATGAAGAATCCAAACATCAAGGGACCATTTGAATAAACTGCTATATCCACACAATGGGGTAATACACATCTACAGAGGGAAACTGAGAAGAACTCTGTATTGCTATGGAATACTCCTGGGACACCACACTGAGTGAAACACAAGGTACAAAGCAGTTAATATAGTATTCCCCCTTTTACCTAAGGAATATAGGCCAGCAGACATGTGGGTTCACTCCTGTGATCTCAGCAACTGGGGAGGTGGAGGCAGGAAGATTATGGATTCAAGACCAGCCTGGGCTATGTAGTGAGATCCTGTCCCAAAAATCAGAAAGGGAATGGGAA
>NW_008461999.1:0-766 GCF_000622305.1 Nannospalax galili
CTCCATAGTGAATCTAGGCCAGCTAGGGCTACAGGGAGACCCTGTCTCAAAGAGACCAAAAAAGAATGTGATACCTTTTGGTATGCTTGTACAGTCTTCACTTTGTTCGCAGCTAGTCAGACATGACTACCCTTCTAGGCCCAAGTTGGTGTATCTGTCCACCTACTGGTTATCTCTATTACTGGGTGAACATGGGAGGTGGTACTGGTAGTATAGAAGATATTGCACCTGTCCTGGATTTTACATTAAGGATTCACAGTTGTCTAATGACCAACTTTTGCAATAAGTACAACAGGGTATCTTGGCCACTAAGCTATCCAAGACACCAGTTTTGTTGAATGGGTTGAAATATATATCCACACAGAACCATGAAATTGCCACAGAGACCAGTGAGGCACCTGCATCCCTCAGGCCAATCCCTTTCATGAGAAATCTCTGTGTTTTATCCCAGTTGCTCTATAAGCCTTATTTCTATGTGTGTATACCACGGGATAAAGAATATCGATGAGTCCTGGTATTGGGTAATACACTGAATGTATCACGGTTATGTCACACTTATGGCTGTAGGTGGCTTATGCCCCCTTGACCTGTCATCGTTGACATGTTTTGCTGAGAAAGCATTTTTTTCATTCTTGTCACAATGTACAGGGACATTTGTACAACTGTGTCACTGTCACCAAGTGACTTACCTGGAGCTAGCCACCCTGGTTATAATATGGGAAAGATTTTAAATGTTTAAATTCATTCACATGAGATGGGTCTGGTA
>NW_008462000.1:0-767 GCF_000622305.1 Nannospalax galili
ATGAGTTTACACTGCTGTGGCCATGCTTACACATGCTTTAGTAATTCCTTAAATGATTAATATAGGGCCAGCATATGACCCACATAGTCTACGATAGATTTATTCCTAAGAAAAATAAAACACATGTCCACAGAAAAACACATTTCTGCTTCAAAGGATATGATCAACAAATGGAGAGCAACTGAAAAGATTGAAAAATATTTACAATTCATTTGTCAGATAAGAGACTTGAATTGTGAAATTGTAAAGAACTTTTACAATTCATAATAAAAGACGACCTAAGTAATAATGGACAAAGGATGAAGACTCATTGCATAAAATTTTCCAGCCACATTATTCATAGAGGCCAGTAGATGGGAACAGTCCAAATAATATCAACTAGTAAATATATAAATGGGGTATACCTATATGTTGGAATATTATTCAGCTATTAAAGTGGATAGATAGACCTTGACATCATGATCTTAAGTGAAATAAACCTGTCAAAAAAGGCCACATGCTGTACAATTCCATTTATCTGAACTCTCAGAGTAGGCAAAGTTATAGAGTATAGACTGGTGGTTGGCTGTGGATGAGGGTGATGGGGAAATAGATAGGTGATAGCTGCAGGATGCAGCATTTTGGTTGGGATGATGGAAATGTTCTGAAATTGGCTGTGGTAATGTTTGCACATGTCTGTAACTATGCTAAAAATCATCGAAATGTACACTTTAAATGTGTGAATTATATGGTATTTAAAATATCTCAATAAAGCTGTTAAAATGAAA
>NW_008462001.1:0-767 GCF_000622305.1 Nannospalax galili
AAAAAATTTCTATCATGGGTTGACCTTCAATAGCACCAGGGATACAAACATTTCGTTAGTGAAGACCTTAACTGTGCATGTACAGCCCAGTGAGACCCATCTGTGAGCCTTGTTGTCGGCTGGATGAAACATAGAATACTGTACAATGGCTCCTTCAAATACACAAGATATTCTGATTCTCCTTCATCCTCAAAGTGGTATTTTTGCTTATCATTGGTGCTGTCCTCTGACACATCCTGGCTGTTTCAAGTCTAGGACCATTCTGAACATTCAGCCCCATGACCACCAATGTTAAGTCACCATACAAACATTCAAAATGGAAACAGTCACAAGGTACAGAAATTGACCATGACGAAAAGATCAAAGTGCTTGGGTTTTGTGCTTGGACTGCCTTTCTCCCTGACCATTTGTCTTAATGAGTTGGGAGAAGGCGGAGCCAAAGAAGAGCCAGACCCAAAGCATATCTGGTCACAGGTAACCTCATTCACAAAGACCTGGCCATGGTGTGACTGGCTATGAAAATGGTTTGCTCTCTGACCCTATCCAAGAAGTGTGAGTTCCTGATACATCAATCCCCAGCATGAAGCTTTTACTCCAACTCAAGAAGTAGAGCCAGTATGATCCTTACCAACATCAAAGTCGACCATATTGAACAGACCTATGCTAGCCAAGATGGCAGCCACTAGCCTTATGTGGATCTTTTAAATATGAATTGGCTAAATTAAAATAAAATTAAAATTGGTTTCCTTAGTAAGCACTAATCACAC
>NW_008462002.1:0-767 GCF_000622305.1 Nannospalax galili
AGATGGTTCAGTGGTTAAGAGCACTAGCTGCTCTTGCATAGGACCCAGGTTTGGTTCCTGGCACCCACATGGTGGCTAACAACCATCCCTAACCCCAGTTCCAGGTGATCCAACACCCTCTTCTGATCTCTGTATGACATGGATACATTATACAACACTTCCATGCATGCAGGTAATACACTCACACACATAAAATAAAAGTGATAAATAAAAACTTTAAAAAGAGCTGGTGTGCATCTCTCTGGCAGAACTGTCTTCTCAGGAGTGGAAGTTCCACACCAGTCATCTGTTCAGTGTGTACGGAGGGCTGAGACTCTGTTGGTCCCTGGGAATCTGAACTAGCTGCTGGCCTGCAGTCACAGGACCTGAATATCAAGGCTGGGTAGAACATCAGGAAACAGAAAGCCACACACCAAATTCAGGAGTGTAAATGGGTCCCACTGTGCAGCTTTGGTCAAGCCATTCTTCTTGCTGAGTACCTAGGAGTCTTGCCACCACTAGATGGCACCAACAGCCAAGACTTGGCCCAGGACACGCACATCCCCTATCTATCTAGATAGACACTGCTCAGGGCTTGGGATCTTCCTGGCTTCCCTAACCAGTTGCCTGGGGTTCTCCAGGCAGGTACCTGGAAAGGAGGCTGCCTACTGGAATTAATAACGAGAGGGATGCAGGAAGCCAGATGGTGATTCCCACAACAAAGTATAGGACCCAGCAGTTTACAGTCTATTCCAAGTGTGCAAGTCTGCAGCCATGTGCTGGGCGTG
>NW_008462003.1:0-767 GCF_000622305.1 Nannospalax galili
GGGGACCGGGGATGACAGTGCTCTTACCCAACACTCTCTCTCAGTGCTGCAAAGCTGATCTGCCCGGAAAGACGTGTCCACCACCACAGCAGTACAAACTCTATATTAGAATAAGCAAGCACTCTCTCGACTGGATCTGAAGCCTTCTCCACAGGAGGGAACGCTGCTTGATCATGTACATATCCTCTGTATTCATGGCTAGGGAAGTCTCCAGGGCAGAGCCTAGTGATGTTTGGATAAAGTTCATGTTCTCAAACTGCCTTCTACATACCTATGTTCATATGTATCAATGTGTGATGTTGTCAGTTGCTCAGAGAAGCTCGTTAGTGCTGTAGGTACTGCTTAACGCAGAGACTCATAACTATTCAGAGTTGAGAATACGTTACTGCTTGTGTTTAGATGCGGATGAAGCATTTATGTCAATCATCCTCATTTCGAAGTTCAGAGCATTTTGATGAAGGGGGGGAAATGTAGATGAGTTAGAAGGCCGGAAGGCCCGCTTTGAAAAGCTCTGCACGTGACTTGGGTATTGCCCATGAGAACTCAGATCAACTGTGTTTACCCGTACAAAATCCAACGTGTTCAAAGGCCAGCACGCAGTGAGAGTGGGGCTCTTAATGACCCAGGACTATGTCAGTGTCTAATAACAGCGCATTGGTCCCGAGACAAGGAAGGTAGCATGTCATTCAGAAGGGTCGGGTATTGGTGGATTTCTGAGACCCCATTAAGTGACACCACAGGCATTGATTTTAGCCCCTGATTCAGTG
>NW_008462004.1:0-767 GCF_000622305.1 Nannospalax galili
ATATACATGAGTCATATAACAAACAGGGAGAAGTCAAGCTGGCACTGACCTCGAAGCTTCATCTCTGCTGGCTAGCTTTCAGAGTGCTGGAAGGTGCTATGCATGCTGCTAGAAGAAAATATTAATCATTAACCTTACACAACTGTGACCTTGTGAACTACAATAACAACTGACCTAGAAAGATATAAACAAGATGCAATAGTGGCATGAATGTAAGGGGAGTAATCAACCACTTTCTGATTGAATTTAAGGCTCAGACCTGGCATTGTTACTGGGGCCAAGAACCTATGGCTAGATAGGTCATAGGCCACAGGGGCAATCCTACTACTATTATTCTGCTAAAGGGACATGATATTAAACTTACTTCTAATGATTTAGTGTTAAACTCATAGATTTACTGCATCTCTCAACTCTCAACAGAGAAGCTTACTTTTGTAGCAGATGGTAATTAATACAGTGACCCACAGTGGTCAGTCTGTAGAGAATAAGTGACTTCAGAATGCTCAGCCCTAAATGGGATACCTATATCACACCCTCTCCTCCCTACACTCAGGGATCATTGTGGAATAGAGGTAGAAAGACTGTAAGAGCTATAAATCAATACAAGGTAGATGAATACAAGAAAACAGTGTTATCCAGACAAGGCTGTTGCACATATGAACCCACAGCACTTGTGACTGAATGTGTAAGACATGTGCAAGTGCAAGCCAGATAAAAACCCAGCATGGTTTGGAGAGGTGGGCATGAAGTCCAAGAAGGAGAAGAAC
>NW_008462005.1:0-767 GCF_000622305.1 Nannospalax galili
GGTCTCACTTGTCTGGATTAGCTGTCCATCGAATGACTTCCTGACATTTCAATCCAAGATGAGAAATAACCCAACAATTTGCTTAAATCCCTCATTAATCTTAGACCAGAACTCCCAGGGCTGCAGGGCAGGCTGTCCATGCAGAGAGGAGACAGGCTTGGCAGTGAGCCATGAGCAGACATGCTCTGGAGGGAGCCACGTTGTTCTATTTTCTATCTGACTGGACGTGGTAGACGCAACCTGCTTGATTCCTCATGTACCTTACACATTGACTAATGATGGGAAATCAGGTGGGTTTGTTTCCTTGGGGTCTCTTAGGGAGGAGATTAGGAAAGTGGCCTCTTGAGAGCCTCCCCTCCCTCTCTTCCTCCCTTCCATTCTTCCTTAAAATTTTTATTGAATTTTTGTGTATTTCATATAGAACATCTTAATCATCTTATACCCCCTTCCCCATTGGCTCTCTCCCCTACACCCCCCCACTGGACTTCATATGTTCTATCATTTGTATTAAGGCCTATCATGTCAAATTAGTGTCCCCAGATGTCCCTCAGTGCCAGTTCCTCCACTGGGGTCATCCTATATAGAGTTCCTCCCTTTAAGAAGATCAGCTCTTTCTCAGCCAGTGGTAATGAGATGTTACTAATTCTTCAACTGAGATTGGGGCCTGATGTCCATTTCCACAGTTCTGTGCTGGGTATTTGTCTGCTTGAATTTGTATACTGACACCATTGCTGTAGGTTCATATGAACAAGGTCCCAGGAGCCTGT
>NW_008462006.1:0-768 GCF_000622305.1 Nannospalax galili
CTCAAGCTCTGAAGAAAACAAACAAATGGAGGGGCTGGGCCATGGAGGGGCTGGGGAGATGGCCCAGTCAGGGAAACGCCCGCTGAGCAAGCAGTAGGACCTGAGTTTGATCTGCAGCTCCCACATTAAAGAAGACAAGCACAGTAGCATGAGCCTGTAATCCCAGCACTGTCACGGCAGAGACAGGAGGAGCCCCAGGCTTGCTGGCCAGTCAGTCTAGCCAACCGGTGAGGTTCAGGTTCAGTGAGAGATTCTATGTCAAAAATAAGGTGGACAGGAACTGAAGATATCTGACATTGACCTCTGGTGTGGGCGAAACACCACACAAAGAGAGAGAAAGAAAAAAAACAAATGGAGATTAACAGAACCAAAAAACATAGACACTATCATGTATACACTGGGTGGGCTCAACAGCAGGACAGGTGAACAGAAGGAATCAGTGAACTGCACGGCAGAACAGCCGTTTCTCAGACCAAGCAACAGAGGGGCAAAGACTGAAAAAAATGGGGCACAGTACTGAGGACCTTTGGGACCTAAGACAGGCCTGTCTCACGCTACGTGTGCGCCGGAAGTGCAGGAGAACAAAAAAGCCCTGGAAAGTACTTGAAGAAGTGATCACTGAACACGGGTCAAATTTGCTCAGAAACAAACCTACAGATTTCAGGGCAGTGAAAACCAAATGTATAGACCTGAAGATTTTGTACCTAAGCCACGTTAGAGCTAAACTTCAGAAGCACAAAGACAAAGAGAACAATACCTCTATGCACA
>NW_008462007.1:0-768 GCF_000622305.1 Nannospalax galili
GACTTGTACCATCTATGAGTATAGACCACCACGGTGCCAATAAAGGTGCAGCTCCAGAGCAGGAGAAGGTGCCAATCTAAAGGGCCAAGGGGAACCTCAACGAGATGCCTTGGGGGACGGAGGGTGGCTAGAGGTTATGATAAAGTATAACCAAGGCATGCACTAGATTGATAGACTCTAGACCATAGTCCTGAACATGAGGTCAAGGAGGAGTCAGCGGCAGGGGAAGTTAATCAAAGCACAGCACGCTCATTAAGTAGAGCAGGTGAGGCAAGGACAAACCAATTTGTGAGGTGGGGCCAGCTACAGGCATTCGGGTTACGTAATTGAAAGCAATAGCTGATGGGAAAATGCAAACCCGTCTCCATAAAGTCAACCGTTGGGTCAGCTTTAAGGAATCTTGAAATGGCTTTCAAGGGGCTGTGCTATGACTGGGAATTCACCTGAGCAGCTAAAATTAAAAGGCTGTTACTTAAAAGTTCTTCATATTAGAGGCTAATGTGTACATAAAGCTTTATGTGTGTGTGTGCACTCACATTCATGCGTGCACACATGCACACACATGTGACTTGAGGCTCAGTCACTTTACTAAAGCAGATTCCAAGTCCCATGACCTCGTTACTCCCAAACCACTGCTTCCCTGAGTTTCAAAGGACATAATCTCCTGCTGCACTCCACTAAAAAGGAGGTTTCTCTTCAAAGGAGGAAACCTCAATTCACTATTAGAAGCCAAGAGTTTATCAGGAGGCTGGGTTGAGGTGGAAAGCA
>NW_008462008.1:0-767 GCF_000622305.1 Nannospalax galili
CTATATCCAGAGGGGAAGTCTTCTGCAGGCCAGCCTGCCGAGGTTCAAGTCCCAGCCTTCTCCATTAATAATCAGCTGTGTGATTTTGGATGCTCCATTCAACCAACCTGTGTCTGATTTTCCATATCTGTAGAAGGAAAATGTTGGTCATAGTATTAACCGCCATAAGGAATTCTTTTCAAGATTAAAAGAATCAATAATATGCAGTGCTTAAAGCATGGCTGGCCTTGTCTGTGTGGTTGTTATAAGTTAGACTACCCGATGTTTCTGACTGTGAGCAGGTCTTTATTGGGTTATAGCTAGGATTCAGCTTCTCTCACATCAATTTATTTCCCTTGAAGCATAGGCAGTATGACTTTTGAATTTTTGGGAAACCCTGGGGTGTCTGAAAAAGAGGTGTTAGATGCAGGACAGTCTGGAGGTTGGGTTTAAAGGTGCTGTGAGGGATCAGGGAGGGATGTGAAGCCATCTCTGACCCTGCAGTAGAGCAGGCTCCACTCTCCCCTTCCAGCCCTGACTTTCTGTTGTCTGGTTGGTTGCATGCCATGTTAAGAGTGTGGACTGGTGGAGGAATGAAAGAGGCTGTTAACAATAATGTGCAACTGAGGATGGACCTTTGGGAAGGCAGCCAAGCCAGACAGTGCTCTATATTCTCAGCCATCAAAGCATGGGGCCAGACGCTGGGCGGCTTCCCAGCTCCCCTGAGTCACATCCTCGAAGTGAGCCTCACTGCTTTACTATCCAGAATATCAGGCACACCCATGTTT
>NW_008462009.1:0-768 GCF_000622305.1 Nannospalax galili
CTGTCTTGATATTTCCTCTACCAAAGAAATTAGTCAATTACTTTTCAACTTAACCTCAGGCAAGCTCTTAGGCTGGAGACAGATAGCAGCCAGATGCTTTGCCAAACATCACAGTTGTTGTTCAAGTCTTCGTTTCCCTCTGGAACTACGTTGCTGTCAGTACTACTGTCTTCCAGGCTTCTACTAGAATGGCCTGTTAACCTCTGCTTACAACATTCAACCACGTTTCTAGTTCAGACTTCCAAACTCTTCTGCATTCCTTTAAACAACCATGTGATCAGGTTCTTAACATCAATAGCCCACTCTCTGGTACCAACTTCTGTATTAGTTCCTTCTCTGTTGCTGTGATAAAACACCATGACCAAAGGCAACTTACAGAAGGAAGAGTTTATTTCAGAGGGTTAGAGTCCATAATGGCGGGGGAGGCTTGGCAGCAGAGGTGGCCAGGGTAGAAAACTGAGCAATTACATCTTTAAGCAGGCAGAGGAAGCAGAAGGAAACTGGAAATCTGGAAAGACTTAAAAACTCTGAAAGCCCACCTCCAGTGACATGCTTCCTCCAGCACGTCTGCACCTCCTCAAACCTCCAAAACAGTGCCACCAACTGGGGACAAATGTTCAAATACTTGGAGCCTATGAGGGACACTCATTCAAACCATCACAGTGATATAGTCCATGTATAAGTCCTGGTCCCTGGAGGCAGACACTGTGGGTTCTGGGTGGCTCTGAGCTTCTTGAGTGTGACTTTTTTTTTTTTTTTTTTTTATTT
>NW_008462010.1:0-765 GCF_000622305.1 Nannospalax galili
GGCCTGGAACTCGCTATGTAGACCAGGCTGGCCTTGAACTCACAGATATGCTTACCTCTGCCTCCCAAGTGCTAGGACTACAGGCCTGCAGCTAGGACTGTGTGTGTGTGTGTGTGGTGTGTGTGTGTGTGTGTACACGTGTGTAGGTGCTCTAGGAGGTCAGAAGATGAGGTTTCAGATCCTTTGGAGCTGGAGTTACAGGTAGTTAGTTGTAAACTGCCCAATGTGGGTGCTGAGAACCAAATTGTAGTGCTCTGAAAGAACAGCAAGTGCTCTTAATTTCTTTAGCTCCTGATATTATAATTTATAAAACCACAATTATAAGAAGTTTCAGGCTAATAGAGAAAGCAAGACATAAAATAAGCAATCACAAATCAAGTCCAAACTGCTCTGTGTGAAAATAGAAACTATTTCGGCCCTGGCTTAAAATATGGCTTTTACCACTAGAATGCAACACTGTGTAAGTTATTTATCTGAGCCTCAGTTCCCTCTTCTGTAAAATAGTAGTAAGAATATCTGCTTCTTAGGGCCATTTTGAGAATTAAGAATTACTGTATGATAAATCTGAGCCTGACTAGTACTTCTCAGTGAGGAGCCAATAACTTAAAAAAAATTTTTTTTATTAATTATTTTTATGAGTGTATTGCCTGAATGCATGTGAGTGCACCTGTGTCGTGCAATGCCGCAGAGGTCCGAAGAGGGCTTCAGATTCTTCTGGAACTGGAGTTAAGGACGGTTTGTAGCCGCCATGTGGTTGCTGGGAAT
>NW_008462011.1:0-768 GCF_000622305.1 Nannospalax galili
TCAGCTAAGGCACAGCTTTCTCTCCCTCAAGTCAAGTACTTGGGGTTCCTTTTCACACCTACATCCTGCTGTTTAACTAGAGATAGAACAAATTACCTAAGGTCTTTAAAGCTCTCACAACCAAGGAGGAAATTCTGTCTTTCCCAGGAATTGCAGGGTACCTGCACACCTGGATTCCTAACTTTGCTCTCTTGGAAGAGCTGTTCTACGAAGCTTCCAAAGGGAATTCCCTTGAGTCTTAGCTCCCATTACAGCAGCATTCCACACTATCTGGGAAGCACTCTTAAAGACACTGGCTCTACCTCTCCCCACCTAACATGTCCATTCCTTCTCTATACAACTGAGAATAAAGGCCAGGCATTAGGGGTTTTGGGACAGATGAGGGGTCCCACTTTTGCTCCAGTACTTATCTCTCTAAACAGCTCAATACCACCATCCAGGAATAGCAATCTTGTCCCCATGCTCTGGCCACTGCCACCCTCCTGGCTCAGGAGGGACTTAAGCTAACTTTGGTTCAGCCCATCTCCATCCTTTACCAGCACAGGCTTAAGGATTTACTAACCCATATATTTCTTGCCAATCTACCTCCCTCTAAACTACAACTCTTCCATGTCATTTCTTGAAAACCCCTTGCTCACCCTTGATTCCCACTCTCCTCCCAATCCAGCATCCCTCCTCCCTTCCAGCACACTTCTTGCTCATGAGTGCTTGAAAACTCTTCAGGAACTCTCCTACCAGGATCCCCTAATTTCCCCAGATCCCCTACCA
>NW_008462012.1:0-761 GCF_000622305.1 Nannospalax galili
GAGAGAGAGAGAGAGAGAGAGAGAGAGAGAGAGAGAGAGAGAGGCTTTTCTTTTGCTAAATCTTGACAATGTGAAGAGACCCTTTGTAGTAACAGAGGACTTCGGTATCTACAGGTGGGATGCAGTGCACTATCATGACTTATGCCTTGATGGGACCATCCCCATCACTTATGTGGAGAACCCATGGCTCCTCACTTTTCTCTGGGTTCTGACTCTGGCACATGGTCTTACCCACCTGACCTTGCTCTCCTCTTGCCAGTCTGTAGGAAGCCTGCTGGTTCCCCTGTAGGAATATCTTCTCTCTAGTCTCAGGCTCAGTCCCCACCCCTTTCCTCCTACTCACCCTCTGGGGAGGGGTGGCTTCCTGCCTTCCCACATTCCTCTCTGTCCCCACAAGCCTACAACTTCCCTGGAGCACTGGCTGGGCCACCTCCTGGTGTTGATTTCCAAAACTGCTTGTTGGAGGTGTGGCTGGTCTGGCTGTGTGAAGGGACCCTGGGAGTGCATGAAAGCACAGGTCACTGGGGCCTGCTCCCAGTGGCTGAATGGTTCAGGTGAGGCCAGGCTGGTACTCTCTGTGGGATTCCATCTTGTCCTGGAAAGTATCAGAATCAGGACTGAAGAACAGGTTGGTTTTCAGTTTGGGTCTGTTTCTGTATCCCAGGGCCCACCTACCCTAGCTGTCCTAATGGCCCTCACTCTTCTTTCTGTGCTTTCTCCCTGAGATAGCACAGATCCTGCAGCTGGGACCTGGGCTTCAT
>NW_008462013.1:0-768 GCF_000622305.1 Nannospalax galili
AAACTAATTTAAGAATACATAAGAAAATACTATGTCAGAGCAATTTTCATCCCAGTGATACAAGATTGGTTCACCACATACAAATAATAAAGGCACTATTCCACCGAAAAAGATTTAAGGACAGAAATCACACAATCATCTATCTCAATGGAATAAAAAGTATATACTCCAACCTAATAAAGGTGCATATGCCAAACCTATGGCCAATATCAAAGCCAATGGAGAAAATTTGAGAGGGTTTTCTGTGAAATCTGCAACAGAACAAGAGTGCCCACTCTCTGCACTCTTAATATAATGCTCAAAGAGAGAAAGAAATAAAAGGGGTACAAAGAGGAAGAAGTAAAATTTTCCCTGTTTCCAGATCATGTGGTTCTATGTGTACCTGACTTTGTGTCTGGACCAAGCAGCAGGCAATTAGAGAAAGACTGCAGGGACCTGAACATTTGTATGTCCCTACCCCTATTCAAATCCAGCCTAATCTGGTTGGCTTTCGACTTTTTGGCATATCTTTATGCAAAATGCTGTTAATGAGACATCATCCTTCTGCCAGACTATGTTAGAAAGTAGGGGGCTATGGGAAGTAAGTAGGCCTTCAAGTGTTAAGTCTTTCTTAGTATGATTAGCACCTTTGATAAGATGTTCTCCTGGGAGGTTCCTCCTCTAACCACCAGTGGAATCAATGAACAGGCTTCTGTCTGAAACCTATAAAGGACCTGGTTCTGATGGTTTTGGTGCCCAGTTCTCAGACTAAACACTCCAGGACTGTAA
>NW_008462014.1:0-768 GCF_000622305.1 Nannospalax galili
ATTTATTTTATTTTAAAAATATTTTTTAAATTATTTTAAAAATATTTTTATTGAGCTTTTGTATATTTCATGCAATAGTTCTTAATCAAATTAAGACCCTCCCTCCTCCCTTCATGTCTCTACACCCCCGCCCCCACCAGGCCTCATGTATTCTGACACGTGTTAAGTCCCATCAGGTCAGTCATTTTACCCAGCTATCTATTGGTGTAATTTCATCCACTGGAGTCTGTTCAGTCTATCCACAGATCTTAAGGAAGATCTACTTTTCCTCTCCCAGCAGCAATCAGTCTCCAACAGTTCTCAGGATAGGACTCGCCCACCACCCATTTCTCTCACGCCACACTGGGTCCTTGTCTGGTTGAGTTGGCGAGGGTCTTGTGCTCGAGCCACCATGACCACAAGTTCACATAAGCAAGCTTCCAGTGGCCTAAAAGCTTCTGTTTCCCTATGCTCATGGACCAACCTTGGCTCTTGCAGTTTTTTCACCCCCATCTTCTGCAATGGTCCCCAAGCTGTGGGTGGGTGAGGTTTAATACAGGAGTCCTATCCAAGGACACATGCTCTGCAGTCTCTTGTATTCTAAAACTTAGCCAGTTGTGGCCTTCTGTGTGCGTTGCACTCTGTTGTATAAGGAAGCTTCAGTGGTGAACGTTGAGGGATGCACCAGTATTATGCCCCTCCCCCACCCCCATTCCACTATGTTCCATGAGCTTTAGGTGTAGAGGTTTCATTGTAGGTATGTCACCCAGGGCTGAGCTTCTCTCAGAC
>NW_008462015.1:0-767 GCF_000622305.1 Nannospalax galili
TTCAGCTTTCATGAAATCATACTTTGGTTTGTCATTGGGACCTTATAAGGAGTACATGATGCTTATGTCTCTTCAGGGATGGTATTCTCATAACACTCAGGTTATTGCCTTTAATGGTGCCTCAAGAAACCATGTCCTATGCCCTACAGAGTAGCTTTTCATCCAAGTCTGAAATTGAGGGATGACAGAACCCAGAATTCAGGTATGCATCTCCTGATTGCCTGGCAGCAGAGTGGCAGAGGCGAGGGAAACAGTGTTTTTAAGTAAGCAGCAGAACTGCTTAGGTCAGGCAGAGCAACCTGTGATGTCTGAGCTTAAATACAACCCAGCTGGGAATTTAGGCAGCAGATGATGGTATTGAAGGAATCCGAAGAAGTATATCAGATGGACCCACTGCAGTGATATAACCTACCCACATATTTGGAATGTTTAGAAGTTGCTCTCTCCTAACTGTAAGGGATGTAACTCTTAGGATGTTTAACCTTCAATTTCCACTTGGCTGGTTTAGAAGCATCTAGGAGGCTCACCTTAAGTCATATCTGTGAGGGTATTTCTAGAGAGGTTTAACTGAAAAGAGAAAACACATTGAGAATATGGGTGACAGCAGCCCATGGACTGAATTCCCTCAAACTGACTAAAAGTCCTTCCTCCCTTTAGTGGCTTCTTGCTATGTATTTGGTCATAGCAATAAGAAAGAAAGAAAGAAAAAAGAAAGATTTTAAAAAATATTTTGTTTATTATTTTTATTTTATGTGTATGAGTGTTAT
>NW_008462016.1:0-768 GCF_000622305.1 Nannospalax galili
CTGGGTCTAGACATCATGCAGGATGGAGGCTTCTGTAGAGCACAGATGACAAAGGCCCCCTGAATGCCTGGGCTTCCCTGGCTCTGCCTGTGGACTTTGCTTGAGATAAAAGATCTCACCCTACAGCTCAGGCTAGCCTCGAATTCATGATTCTACCTCAACCTGGGATCCAAAATACCCACCACTACATCTGACTGACTAAGCCTAGACTTTTCAAGGACAAGAATATTTGGCAAAAACATCATCAGACTTAAAATATCTCAAGTGGTCAGAGGCAAAGGAAACCTCCAGGCTTGTTTCTATGAGGTTTTGTGGGAGGCTGTTTATTGAGGAACCAGCCAGATTGAAGTACACATTTACTTTGCCACCTTGGGACTGCAGAGTCCCCTTTCATGGAGACCTTTGTCTGGGGTCAGCTCCATACTTCCCCCTTTGTGTGTACTCTCTTTTCCTCCCATTCATGTCTCCTGGGTGTGTTTCCTTTACTGGGTACCTGCTATCAGCTTAGCCAGAGGTCTTGCCCAGGGAATGCATTGTGTGGGTCAACCACGGCTGTCCTATGCCAGGCACTGAGTTGCTCCAGTGTGGACAGGAATGCTGTCTGGTCTGTGGGCCTTACTAACATGTCCTTTAGCCTAGGGTCTGGAGCTCTGGGGACAGTTGTGCTTATGTGCATTGGTACTCACCTATCTGGAAAGTGACCATTTCTTTGGGATGAGAGGGAGGCAGCAGAAGGCTCTTGGCATAGTCATTGAGCTGTGGCTGAGC
>NW_008462017.1:0-768 GCF_000622305.1 Nannospalax galili
GGGATTTGAACCCGGGTCTTCTGCAAAAACAGCCAGTGTTCTTAACCACTGGGCCATCTCTCCAGCGCCTTAGTGCGTTTCTTATCCTGGATCTTTCCCATGCTGACCTGAAAGTGTTTGTTTACTTGGGTCCTAACTCTCTGTAGAAAATATGTTCTGAGCCCTTTGTAGGCCTTCCCAATCTCTATGAAGCATTGAGGCCTCGGACTTGGATTGTGGATTTGCTTTCCCATCATCAGCTCAAGTGCATCTTGGGGAAAGGTGGCCTTGGCCTGGATTTTATCCCTTCATGTTAACCTTCATTCTCAGCAAGTGAATGTCGGGAACCAGTCTTTACTTTTATAACACAGCATTGGGACACAACCCAAAGGTACAGCCTTTAGCAGCAGATTTTATTTTCAGGTGTTTCTGATATCTGAATATGAAGTGAAAGAAATTAGAAACAAAAAGAGAATTTGGTCTAATTCTAGGCCTGAAACCTGAAAAACAAAACGAAAAGGAGAGAGGAAATAAAAGTTACGTCGTGGTTTGAATTTGGTTTTCTTTTGTGTCTGACAACCAAGGAACTTTGTCCCTTTCCTTCTTGTCTCTGTGCTGGAGCAAAGTAAAGACACGGAGGCTTGGGACAGTCATTTCTTGTTAAAGGTGGGCTCTAACTGAAGCTGCAGTGAGTGGGCAGCATTTAGAAAGCTGGTATGTGTGTGAGAAATGATAAAATGGGAGTGTCTTTGAAGGCCAGCGTGAAAATTAGTGCAAAGGCAGCACTGT
>NW_008462018.1:0-767 GCF_000622305.1 Nannospalax galili
CCCACATGGCAGCTAACAACTGTCCTTAACTCCAGTCCCAGGGGATCCAATAACCTCTTCGGTCCTCCGTGGGCATTGCACGACATGAGTACACTTACCTACATTCACTCAATACAAGCATACACATAAAATAAAAATAATAAATAAAATATTTGTAAAAATTAGTACTGAGGGAAATTACAGACCAACAGGAATAGATTTTGTCCATTGGTCAGAAGACTCACTATAGCTGCAATGTTGATCCTGTCTAAATCGTTTTATATTATAAAGAATTCCTACAGGACCCCATTGAAAATTCCAAAATCTTTCTTGGTAGAAATCAACAAATTAATTATAAAATTCAAATGAAAAGCGAATGCCATAAAACAGCAGAGTTGCTTTGAGGGAAAAAGACACATTACCCCAATTTGATTTCAAGTCTTTCTAATGCAATTTTTAAATTTTATTTTTATTTATTTTGTATATGGCTGTTAGCTGCCATGTTGGTGCTGGGAACTGAACCTGGGTCCTATGTAAGAGCAGCCAGTGCTCCTAACCCCTGAGCCATCTCTCCAGCCCCTCAACTCTTATTATTAAGCTAAAATAATAAAGATAACTCATTATTGTAACAAAAAAGTACATCAATGGAACAGAATTAAGAATTCATCAACTGATCCAAAGATATACAGAAAACTGACATTTATTAAAAAAAAATAATCAATGAGAAATGTACAGTGTGGCCAGGTGTGGTGGTGCACGCCTTTAATCCCAGCACTCGGGAGGCAGAG
>NW_008462019.1:0-767 GCF_000622305.1 Nannospalax galili
AAGGTAGATAAAGTAGAATAATTATAATAATATCTCTTAATAAAAGTTATATAAATGGCTCCCTTCCTCTTAAGGCACAGGAGAGAAATAATATTTTCAGACTATGATTGACTGTGGGTAACTGAACATGTGGAAAATATAAGCTCACGTAAATGAGGGCTACTGTATTTTAGAATACTTGAAACTATAGGGTAATGGGAAAACAGCATGTGTACCTATAGCATATAATATATCAAAACGGGCTAGAGGGATGGCTCAGCAGTTAAGAGTACTTGCTGCTCTTGCAAAGGACCAATGTTCACTTCTAAGTACCCAAATGGCAGCTAACAACCACCTGTACCTGCAGATCCAGAAATCTGATGCCCTCTTCTGGACCCAATAGGTACTGCACACATGTGTCATACATATATGCAGACACATACACATATGAAGCCCATTTTATTATTTGATTCACTGACAGATGAAATAATGCAAGTTTGGTGACAATGATCAAGGGAATAACACATTCAGACAGAGTAAGGGCAGAGACTGTAGTTTACAAACCAAAGTTCAGCTATGGCAGCTCACACCTGTAACCCCAAGCTACTACAGGCTGAGGCACAAGAATGAGTATGAAGCCAGCCTGGAATGCAGCGTGAGCTCCAGGTCAGCCTGAACTATATAGCAAGACCTTGTCAAAAATATACAAAACAGGGGTTGGAGAGATGGCTCAGTGGTTAAGAGCACTTACTGCCGTTGCAAAGGACTGGATTTCAGTTCCCAGCACC
>NW_008462020.1:0-768 GCF_000622305.1 Nannospalax galili
TTTTTTTTCAATAATTTCTCATATTCAAAACCAGATACCAGCTAAAGACACCCTCCTGTCCCCCATGTCCTACCTGAGCCATCTCTTTCAGTAGTAAGGGTCCTCGGAAGGGCTGTAGTAAAGTGTCCCTGTACAGTCGCAGCAGGGGCAACCTTGGCTGGAATATATTAAGGACAAGTCGTATATATTACATTTATGTATTTGTTTATGTGTGGGCACACACATGCGATAGCAGGTAGGTGGAGGTCATAGGGCAACTTGCAGGAGTTGGTTCCTCTTCCATCATCATGTGAGTTCCAGGAATCAAACTCAAATCATCAGGGGCGGTGTCAACTCCCTAACCCACTGAGCCATCTTCTGCCCAAGGATAAGACTGAGGAGAGAGCTTGTTTCAGGGACTCACAGGCAGCAGAGAACATGTGAAAGACAGTGATAAAGAGCACATCCTCGGCTTCCAAACCTACACGGACACCTTCACTGCAGGTGGAGCCCATGCTGCAGAAGCGGGACAGACGCATGATGCAGCCATCGGAGCTACAGGCTAGATAATAACACAACAGTCACACAATAACAGTCACACAATCAGATAGGTCTGTAGGACATTGATTTAATAACTAATTAATATAGAGGGTCCAGCCCACTGTGAGAACCATACCTCTAGGCAGTTCTAGGCTGTAAACGAAAGTTACCTAGGGGCTGGACCGTGGCTCAGCGGTTAAGAACACTGACTGCTCTTACAGAGGACCCAGGTTCAATTGCCAGCACCCA
>NW_008462021.1:0-768 GCF_000622305.1 Nannospalax galili
AGAAGAGGGCATCGGATCCCCTGGAACTGGAGTTACAGATGGTTGTGAACTCCTGGAGAGGAGTAAGCCACCAGTGAAAAAGAAGAAATATGAAAACTATTAAGCAACTTAAAGAAGCTCTCAGGATAGTGAAGAATAGGACCCAAACGCGTATTAAATTATACCTGTGACGAGATTAAAAAAGGAACTACATCTAAGCGAATTCATGGGAATCAAACCCAGATACTCTGCTCTACAAGAGCAGCCAGTGCTCTTAGAACCACCTCACCAGTCTCCATTTTTTTTTTTTTAGATATGGTCTCACCATGTAACTCTTGTTTGCCTGCAATTTGCCACATAGACCAGGTTGGACTGGAACTCACAAAAATCTTGTTTCTGTCTCCCAAGTGTTGGGAGTAAAGGTATGCACCACTACACCTGGTAATTTATTTATTCTGGCAAATTATTTATTAATAATTTATTTATTAGTTTATTGATTATACTGCAAGGGGGCAAAAGATTGAGCAGTAACTAGGGTACCACCAGCAGTTTTGTTTTTAATAAATTTTATTGAGGTATAGAGATGGATCAGCAGTTAAGAACACTTGCTGTCTTTCCTGAGGACCCAGGTTCAGTTCCCAGCACTCACAAGGTGTCTGACAACAGTCCATAATTCCAGTTATGTCAGGGATCTGACTCCCTCTTCTGGCCTTTGTGGGCATTGCACACACATGGTGCACATACATACATGCAAACAAAACACTCATACAGATAAACTAAAAAATAATA
>NW_008462022.1:0-768 GCF_000622305.1 Nannospalax galili
GTGAGAACCTTTTTTTCTGGGTCAGCTCATGACAGAAGGCAGAAGGATGAGAGAACATGTGTGCCAAAGAGGCAAACAAAAGGGCTATCACTGGTATGTATCAGGAGGGCACTCCTGTGATAATGCCAGTAATGCATTCACGAAGGCAGGCCCCTCCTGATCTAATGGCCTCATGAAGATTGCCACCATCAATACCACTGTATTAGGCATTGAAGTTTCAGTATGGAAGCTTTGTTGGACACATCTCAACCACAGCATATACATACCAGTAAAAACACAGAAACACTTGCAAATCTTCATATAATCAGAAATAATGGATATAATTCCCTGAGTTATGATGAGTCTGAGTTGTTTTTCTAGGATAACGCAAGCAAAAGCTCACATCCTTCACCAGAAACCTTATTGAGTCACGTGTAATTTACATCACCTGTGGCATGAAGCACACCAGTCAGCTGGCCTCAGCAGCTCACTAATACTGCTCCCAGAAAAGCACAGTTGTAATTCTTGGCAGTTCTTCCACCATCACTTCGGGACAGTCTGCAGTTGAAGCTACTGAGTCTGTTTATACATTTTAACATTCTCTTTGGCTATTTATTTGATAACATTTTAGGGTTTTATTAGGGAAAGCATCTATGACTCTAATCAGTCAAAATCATAAATGCAATAAGGATTGGGGTTGGGGAAACTTAAGTGCCCCTTGAACTTCTGTGTGTGTAGGATTGGATGACTTTAATCTTTCTAGCCCTTAAAGTGTCACATATTTTAACA
>NW_008462023.1:0-768 GCF_000622305.1 Nannospalax galili
TGAGGGCTTTACATCTGCTACAGAAAGGACACTCAGCAGCTGGAGAGAAAGAAAGGGCGGGCTCAGACAAGTTATGCAATTTGTCCAGGATCACTTTGCCAGCTGGGCTTTACCATCGGAACTGACTTCAAACTACTATTGTCTAAGAAACATACAACACTAATTAAATCTGAATTTCAGGTAACTTGTGATTTTATAATATAAATATCTCCTAAAGTAGCTGTCTACATTTGTTGAATCTGCTAGGCCTATTCTAGATGTCACAATAATAAGTTATTCTTTAGTAGAATGAGAATTTAGGACTAGGAAAGATTCCTTATGGTTAGAAGCATTATGAAATAATGTGTTGGAGAGATGGCTCCATGGTTAAGAGCACTGTTGCTCTTCTAGAAGATCCATGTTTGGTTCCCAGAACCCACATCAGGTGGCTCACAGCCACCTTTAACTCTATTCCAGGGGACCTGGCTCTTTCTTCTGGTCTCTGCAGGTACCTGCACACATATGGCATACACAAACAGACATGCAAATATATGCATAAATAAAAAATTAAAAATATAAAAACAAAGAGTATTGTAAAATAGACTATTGTTCACAGCTCTAGGTACTCCAACCCCTTTTCTGATGTATGGCTATAGGAGGTATGCAACTTAGACAAAATTGTCATATTTAGTGTGATAGGCCTGGCAATGTTTGACACTTTTACACTGGCACCCCATTAGTAAAACCACCAGCGTTTTCACTCCATTGTGAATATATATGTGTATATAT
>NW_008462024.1:0-768 GCF_000622305.1 Nannospalax galili
TTAGCTGCCATGTGGGTGCTGAGATTTGAACCCAGGTCTTCTACAAGAACACTCTGTGTTTTTAACTGCTGAGCCATCTCTCCAGCCCTGAAATGTTTGCTTAAAGCAAATGTTTTAATGTTGGGGGTTTATCACATGAATAAATGCAATACATATGACAATATGGAAATATACAGTACAAGAGTCTAATGCTCTATACAAAATAGAACAATGTGAACTATAGGAGACAGTGGGTAATTAAGAGTTTATACTCTAATCCCTAGGATAATCTCCAGATAGAAATGCAAAGAAGTAGAATACAGATTGAAGCACTAAAACTATTGAGGAAAAGAAATGGAAACATCTGCCACGTGAAGTGCAGATGAACACAATGTGACTTTACCTTTGAATAGTATTCAGCCATCAAAAAGAACAAAATCCTGCCATTTGCAATGACCTGCATGGAACTGGAGAGTTTGCTACTTTGTCAAGCAAAATGAGCCAGGCACAGAAGGGAGTATTGAACAATCTCACTTAAACAAGCACCCTAAAGAAGCTGATGTCAAGGAAGCTAAGAGAAGATGGAGAAGCAGAAGGCAGGAGTTGGGAGGAGAGGGGCCAGGAGAGGTGGGTCAGTGGGTACATGGGTTGAGACAGAAGCAGAGACTTCTGGATACCATTGCCCAGTAAAGTGACTAGAGATAACACTGTACTGTGCATGTCAAAAGCTAGAAGATGGGATTTGGAAAATTTTCACTACAAAGAAAGGATAAATATTTTGAGGTGACA
>NW_008462025.1:0-768 GCF_000622305.1 Nannospalax galili
GAGTTCCAGGCCAGCTGGGGCTGCAGAGAGACCCTGTCTCAAAAAGACAATATATATATTCTTTCCTAATTTGCTAGGATTCTCTATGTCCTGGACATCAGCCTGTGGATAGATGGCTGTCTTGAACAGTTTCTTCTCTCCAGAAACTTTATTAGTAGGTAACAATTTTCAGACATCTGGACTACCTGATGATAATCAAACACCACAGAAGATGTTCTATAATCCAAATCCTGACAAAGCGCACAGCTTAATGTTGCTCTGAGGCTCTGAACACAAGTCTTCAGTAAAAGAACAATAATGTCAAAGGCACACTAAAGGCAGACTTTGGTCCGTTCGCTAAATCTGGATATCAGAGCTGGCTGCTGACTTTAACCTCTCATGTGGTGAGGCATGAGGCAGCCCCACTCCCTGTCAATGCCGCACCACCAGTCTTGTGCTAGCAGGATACACCCCAGAGCCATCTTTTCCCCTGGGCAGCTCACAACTAGGGAAGAGGATGTGTTCACTGATGAATTTTAGGAGGCAGATGAGGAAGTGAGAGTAATTGGCCCCACATAGACCCATTAAAGTATTTGTAAAGTTGTTTCTCAGAGAGTCTCTGCCCCTGAGAGTCAGGTGACAGAGAAATGGGGAATGAGGAGGTTAGATCCCACCAGATCCCTGACAACATGCTGATCATTACCCCAAAGATATACTCTACCTGAACTCTAAACTTAACTCTTAAGTGTTATTTGCATTTACTCTGAACCAGCAAACTACATTTTTCTT
>NW_008462026.1:0-768 GCF_000622305.1 Nannospalax galili
ATTAAAATTTCAGATTTAAAATAATCCAGATATAATTTCTTCCATGTTTACAAAATTGAATACATTGTAACCTTAATAGTTAAAAGGAGGGAAAGCTTGTCAAATTTATGTAATTGGATTCATATGCTGAACGTTAAGAAAAAAGAAATAAAGTGCATCTTTTCCTTCGTCACTTAATATAAAACAAACTATAAAATCTTTTCAGACTTTAAATTTTGATAATACAATTTAACATGTAAAAGCAATTATATTAAACCTTAAGCAAAAGTGACCTTTTGCAGAACTTTATTGAATGTCAATTAATTAAAGAGGTGATAAATGTTAAATGAATATTGATATATTTACATTATGGAAATTTATACAATTGGAAAGATGAACTAAAAGTAACAATAAGTAGGCCAGTAAATATATAGGAATACAGGTGTTTGTTACATTTGAAAGGGAAAGATATATTTGGATCATCCCAAAACCATATCCCACCCACAGTTTCCCTGTCCTAAATCACTCCAAAGGCAACTAGAGAACACACCTATCATCAATGGCTTACAGGGATTATTCAGAGAAATCATTTACTCTGTCCTACCTTGACAATTCTGTGGAAATTTTATAAGAAAATACTACCCAAGCCTCAGACCTATTTTAACCTGGTTTTATTAAAGAGTGACTTTACTCCCTGTGCTGTATAAGCACTGTCCTTCAATGAAAAGAAGTCAAAGGTGTAACATATGAATTTTGTCTTCAATTTGACTTTTTATTACATGTGAGAAC
>NW_008462027.1:0-768 GCF_000622305.1 Nannospalax galili
CTCTCTTTCTCTTTCTCTCTCTCTCTTTCTCTGGCAGATTGATCCTAGGGCCTCATACATTCTAGGCAAATGCTCTTACCACTGAATTAGACCCCAGACCCTCCCTCTTCTCATAACTAATCAGAAATCAAAAAGATCTTCATCATGAGGCAGGATGGAAAGACAGGGACATTTCTCAGCCCTCACTGGCTAAGAGTCAAGATACAATACAACTGGCAAAACTGAAACCGCTGTGAAGATGGCCACATAGAGACAAGGCTTCATTTTCTGAGAGATGGCTCAAGCAGGAATATTAGAACAACTAATGAATCATGCTTAAGGCCAAAATGAATGTCTTAAACCCTTATGACCAATGATTTTAAGCTTATCAAAACTCTTCAAGTATCCATAAACTGAAACAACATACTTTATAATACATAATACCATTTCATACACAAAAGGAAATTCTTTAATGTCAGAAAAATAAGTAAGCCAGCTCTTTTTATTTTACTCTTGTAGTTCTTGAGTCAAACCCAGGGCCTTGTACTGCATAAAACCAGGTGTAGTAGTATCTACTAAGGCAGTGGAGGCAGACAGATCAGAAATTCAGTCATCCTGAGCTACATAGTAAGTTTGAGGCCAGCATGGGAAACTGGTTGTGAATTATATCTTTTAAGCAATTTTACTTCAAGTGCCACAAAATCAGGGCTGGGAATATGGCTCAATGGTAGAGCACTTGCCTAGCCAACATGAGAACCTATATTTAATCTCTAGTACCACTCAAAAAAA
>NW_008462028.1:0-768 GCF_000622305.1 Nannospalax galili
AAATATCTGCTCTGTGAGTACTGGGAAGACCTGGGACCCCCAACCACCCTGCCCCAGCCCCCTCTCTGCAGGCCACCAAACTGTTTCTGAGGCCCCACAGCCCCAGAGGAAGTTCCCATCCATAGCCCCCCTGTCCGTTGTCCTGACCACAGGAGCTGGAATCCCAGCCTGCCCTGCCCTCCTCATCCCTCAGTTTCCTTTTCAATAAAGGACCTTGCCTTTGGGGAAGTGAGCCAGCTCAGAGCATGACTGGACCTCCTGGGTCCCACAGCTCCCCCTTTTGGACTGTTTCAGCTTTCCATCCAGTTGGAGGGTCATAGGTACCTACTACCCCAGAGAGGCCTGAGGGTGAGCATGGGGAGACATGGGCAGAGCCTCAGGAATCCTGTGCCAGGAGGAAACCTCTGGGAGGGTCCAGTGGTCACTATGGAGATGGACTTCTGCCTGACACCCCGCGCCCCGGCTCCTGGCCTCCCTGTTCCCACAGCCCTTCACCGTGCAGTCCTGGTGATTCTGCCCCTGAGCCTCATCTTCATCATGTGTGGCTGGATCTGTGGCCTGCTGGGCTTCCTGGCTCAGAGCATCCCTGTGCTCACCTTCACTGGCTGCTACTACTTGCTGGGAGGTAAGTCCAAGATCCCAGGACTCCAGAGGAAGCTGGCCCTGGGGTCCCCTTCGGTGCCCCTTGGTACAGTCTGCTGTGCCACCTAGTTGCCTCCAGTCGCCCTTGGCCGGCTTTCACCAAAGGTGGGCTGGTGGCCCTGGGGG
>NW_008462029.1:0-768 GCF_000622305.1 Nannospalax galili
CACCATGCCCGGCTAATATGGAAGATTTTTAACAAGCTAAAGCAAGTCTTTCATAAGACCTAACTACACTTACCACACATGGTTATTTTCTTATATGATTTCAGGTCAACATATCACTTGCAAATGTTTCTCACAGCACGATTCACAAAAGGTAAATTATGGAACCAACCTAGGTGTCCAACAACAGAAAACTGTATAGAGGAAATATCTTGTATGCATAAAATGTTTTTTCCAAAAAGCAATTTTTCAGTCATAAAAAAACAAAATTACTATTGGGGAGATGGCCTAGTGAGTAAAGTTTTTGCTTCACAAGAATGAAGAGCCGAGTTCAGATCCCACAGCACCCACGAAAAAGCTGAGTGTGTTTACATGCACCTGTAACCCAAGCACCATGAGGGATGTCAAAGACAGGCAGATTCCAGGGGCTTGCTGTCCAGTCAAAGTCTAGCACAATAGTGAACTCCAGGTTTAGTGAGAGATGCATCTCAAAAAATAAGTGTGTACCTCTGACCTCAACAGGAGGACACAGGTATGCACATTCATACAGGCAGCGCAGATACAAACCACACACCACACAGGTAGACACACACAGACACACATACAAACACACACATACCCCCACACACATGCACACACATATACACATATGCATACTCAACAGAAGCAAACCTCAAAACAAAAGAAAAAGTTCTGTCATTTTCACAAAAATGAATTCAACTGGATTAATCATATAAAATGAACTAAGTCAGTCTCAGAAAGGCACATATT
>NW_008462030.1:0-765 GCF_000622305.1 Nannospalax galili
GTGCAGTTACACACATGCAGGCAATACACTCATACACATAAAATAAAAACAAAGAAAATAAAATAAAAAAATCAGGCCAAACGTGGTGGTGCATACCTTTAATTCCAGCACTTGGGAGGCAGAGGCATGAAGATTTTTGTGAGTTTAAGGCCAGTCTGATCTACAAAGCATGTTCCAGGCCAGCTGGGGCTACAGGGAGACCCTGTCTCCAAAAAGACCCCCGCCCCCAAAAAGGCCAAATCAAATGTTGGCCCGACATCATGAACACTGTAAAATGAGAAATTATAAAAAGGCAGTCAATTAAGGTCTTCCTCTGAAAATGGTCCTAAAAACAAAATAGGAAATGAAGAAACAACTAAAGACCTATAAAAACTTGTAAAGATTTAAGTCTGTGTTATCTGAAACCAAATTGTTCTCTTCTTCCCTCAACTTCCCTCCCCCTCCCTCCCAGAGAGGGGAGGCCTGACTACTATGGCCGAGAACACAGGTCTTCCTCTTTCCCCAACTTCCAGTCAGAGACTTCTTTCCAGGGAGAGCAAGACATCATCTTGAATCTTGCCAGCAGCTCCTAGTTGCTGAGGTGATGTCCTTTGGCAAATAGAGTTGGGGCACAGGATCCCTTCTGCACAGCCCCACTTGTGTAGCAGTGTTTGGAAACACCAGGACTCTGATCACCTTTGTTCTGGCTCATGAGGATGGTCCCACACAAGGAAAGGCAGGGTGCAATGAGGCTGTTCCTCAGCCCTTTTCCCTGAAAGTCACTAA
>NW_008462031.1:0-768 GCF_000622305.1 Nannospalax galili
CTCCTCTGGGAGGACACCAGCAGAGTTAGGCTCTGTCCACCCCATGCATGATCCCCCACAGGCGCAGATTGGTGGGCTTCTATGAGTTGGAGGCAGGCCCAGGGCAGATGGGGAGTGACTGAGGGCACAAGCCCAGCAAACTTCATCTGTTTAGTAACTGGACTTTGAGACCCCTGCATACAGGGCTAAAATAGGAAGGAAAAAGGAAGAAAAGGAATAAAGTAATCCCAGAGGTCCCCAACTGGGTCCCATGATGTTTGTGACCGAGGGTCCCCAGGGCTATAGATCTAGAACTGGGTTAGTCAAACAGGCAAGCCAGGGTGCAGGCGGAGGAAGCCGGACCTCCGTGCGCAGAGCGCCCTCTGGAGGAGATGCGGAGCGATGCACGCTGGCTGGCTCAGGCAGCTCACAGCTCCCCTAAACCGCTGTGCAGCCCAGTGTCCTGTCACTGAGTTCTGAACACTAACCAACCAAAACTTAATTGAAAATCAAGCACATAACGAACCCAAGGGGCCTCTGGCAGCATTTTCCCAGGTTTCCTTGTGCGAGCTCTCTGCGGTCTCGGGTCCCAGCAGGCGGTGCTCACTTTGCCCCGACCCCCACCAAGCAACGCTGTCTGGAAGGCCTCAGTTCACGGTACATGCTATTGTACGTTGTAAATTGCAGTGCTTAATTATGGAAGATGAAGACTTTCAATATTTTCCTACCATCATCCTCATCATGTAACAAATTAATCTTTGGCTTGGATTAGAATGTTTGATTTTTTAA
>NW_008462032.1:0-768 GCF_000622305.1 Nannospalax galili
GATGGTTCTCATAATGTAAAGCACTTCGTTTGTGAAATCTAATTGCCTGTCCTGCTCCGTAGTGAGTGACATTGAGTGATGGATCTGGATTGTTACAGAGAACAATGGGACAGGAAGCTGTCACGCCTCTTTTGTTCTCTAGTGACTTTCTCTTCTAGACACATGGCAAGCCCAGACTGCGGGTATGAGTGTGCAGTGTGCGCCATTGCAACTCTGATCATTTCTTCTACAGCACAGTTTCTTCAAACACTTTTCTGTCCGTTCTAGAAAGAACACATTCTAAAAAGAATTCTCTTAGATAGGGATCTGGGGAAATAGAGATTTAAGTCAGTCAAATCTCTCAGCAGCTTCCCGGGTTCCCTCCAGTCTCCTTTGAAGCTTTAAGCTCTGTTCTTACTTGAGATGATCCTGAGATAGCAATGGAAGAATAAACAAGGAGGCAGAGATGCAAGTAAACATTTTGCTCTTTTGTCATGAGAATCTATTGTTTTTGTTATGTTTTTTCTTTCTGAGTTCATGGAGTTTGTTATCCTTGAAGAGCATTTTTATTAATATCATGCAGCCTCTTTCTACAATGGCTTCAGGTTGCATTTCTTTTTATTAATGGTTACAAAAAGCCCTAAAACTCAAAAAACAAACCTGCAGTGCTCTTCATAGCTTTGTTCTGCTTTTTGTTTTGTTCTCTCCTTATTAGATGCCGGAGCACTATACACAAGTTCACAGAGCAAATGACACTACTTAATATTTAGATGAGAAGTGTGTCAGAAT
>NW_008462033.1:0-768 GCF_000622305.1 Nannospalax galili
CAGTGATGGTGCTACCTACAGAGGCATGGGCCCTCCCACATCACACAACAATCAAGACAATACCTCATAGACTTTCCCAGATGCCAATCTGATAGAGGAAATTCCCCAGTTGAGGTTCCTTCTTGAGTGTGCTAGGTTGACAGTTAAGCTAACCAGCACACAGCATTATTTAGCTCTCAGCACATGGCCATCAGTAAGCACAGACATATGGAAAAACAATCCCCCCAAAAGAGATACTTCAAGAGCCTATATGGTATCACTAAGCTTATGCCTGACAATTTCAGCTGTCCGGTAATTGTATGTTCTATGTATGATACTTTATATCTTATTCAAATTAAATTGAAACTGATGAAGATAGAGAAATACTTTTCTATGACCTTACTATAGAAAAAAAGACAAGTGCCTCTTAAGAAGGAGGGTGTATCAATCAGAGTTCTCTAAAGGAATAGATCTGATATAATGAATATACATGGGGATTTATTAAATTTAGTAGAGTGACTTCCAGGATAGAGTCCAACAATGGCTGCACCGTACTGGAGAGGCTGAGAGTCCAGTAGTTGTTCAGTCCTTGAGAAGGCTGGATGTCTCAGCAGTCCCAATCCCCGAAGGACTGATTCCTGGAAAGCTGCTGGTCTTCAGTCTACATTGGAATCCAAATAAATTGGTTCTATTATCAGGGGAGGAAGGCCACAGCAAGAAGATGAATTCACCAAAGAGAGAGAAAGCAAGCAGGCAAAAAGTGAAAGCTCCCTTCTGCCATGGCTTTTT
>NW_008462034.1:0-768 GCF_000622305.1 Nannospalax galili
ATCTCTAGAGATCTGCTTTAGGTGATAGATTCATTCCAGGTATCTGAAGTAGAGCAAATTTATACTTCATTTTGCATATCTTTCATAAAAGTTCAAGTAGAATATTTTCTGTTTGTGAATATACTTTGGGTTCAGCAAACCCAGTGTTGGAATAATTGACCTCCTAGATTCTGTTTATCCTAGATATGGATATCAGTGTGGAAATGAAAATAATGACTATTAAGGATCCATATTGTAGCCACTGGAACTGATGGATATGTTACATTACATGGTCAAAAGGACTGTGAACTTATGATTAAGTTAAACATATTGAGATGGTAATTTCTTACATTATACAGGTGGGCACAATGAGAACATAGTAATAAAACAGATGGGAATTTCTGTGTATACACACATAGTAAATTACTGGTGGAAATGAAGTGTTGATCTTGATAAAAATGAGTCATTAAATATCCAGACACGCAAAATAATGTGTTTACTGGCAAGTAAATATGTGGCTGTTAAAGAATAAACACAGTTCTTAAAATTCCAGCACAAATAAAATGCAAAACATTGTCCTTGATCCTGGGCTGATCTGAAGATTTTCATAAACTCTTCAGACCATGAATTTGCAACTTTCAACATGTGCAATACAGCTTAGTGTTGATAATCATGTTGGTGAGGATGAATCTAAGAAAGGGAATCTTTCAATAAAAGTTAAAATATGGATCTCAAGGTGCTATTAAGCCTATGCAGTCTTGAAGACACTGGTTTTCATCCTACAAGACA
>NW_008462035.1:0-768 GCF_000622305.1 Nannospalax galili
CTTTAAAGTAAATTCTCTTCTCTTTAAATGCTTTAAAAATATTTACTTAATCTTTGATGATAAGCAGTTTCATCTTGATATGTTCAAACATGGATTTTATATTATTATTTATCATAACTTAAGCATTCTGAATCTATGATTGGCATATTCTAGAAATTCGTCAGACTTGATCCATAGGAAATTGTCCCTCCTCTGTTTCTCTCCTTTCCTTGTGACAGTCAGTAAGACCCTCATATCTCTTCTACATATTTAATATCTTCTTCATATTTCCCCCTCTACATTTATATACCTACATTCTGGATGCTATCTAGAACTCCCACTCATGACATTTTTCTTTATCAATGTTTCAAATAATATTGGACTGTGGCTCAATCCACTATTAAAAGCAAGTTTTCCTTATGGATTTGTCTTATGTGACATTTAACAGGCATTAGAACCCAAATTTTAATTTCTATAATATTTCATATTTTTATAATTTGCAAAAATTATTTTTTCTTTTCTTGTATTTTCAAACTATTGTTCTTTTATATTACCAAAATGTATTTTATAATCTGTAGTTGATATGTCTAGTCTTTTGATCTAAATACCTTTGCTTCCTCTCTTTTTCTTCTCTCTCTGTTACGTGTGTGTGTCTAATGTGTATGTGTGTGAGATATGTGAGTGTGTGTGACTATATATATGAGATGAACATGTGTATGTGAGTATGCATGTTTACTCATGTGTGCACATCCTTTTTACTGAAAACCTTTATGATTTGGAACAGCATCC
>NW_008462036.1:0-767 GCF_000622305.1 Nannospalax galili
CAAATGCAGAGAATAAGTGATGGTGAGGTGCCCAACCCTAAGTTACATGTCTGCAATATAACCTCTACACTTAAGGCTCGGGGAACCTTGTGGAAGATTGGGTAAAAAGACTATAATAGTGAGAGGAACAAGGCACCTGCTAATAGTTAATGCATTCTAGACATGATAGGGAAGTTGTATCAATAAAATATCCACAGTACGGTAATCTAATGAGATCTCTGTAATGACAAAACTATTTCAAAATGCCAAGGTGAGTGGACGAAATCTCATGGGATCCCATCTCAAAATGAAGAGCTACAAGCAGTCAATGGATGTTGAGGGAGGGAGATTCCATATTCTCCAAGGACTAGCTCCCTGGAAGGTTATTAAATTCAAAATGTACATTCTTAAACTCAGGTACACATGGGCACCACTAAACTGAAAGAATATATATATTAATGTTAATATCATATATACACTAATAACTCAAGAAGAGGATAAGAAACTGAGAGGGAGTCAGGGGACATGGAGAAGTTGGTGGGGGACTTGGAGGAATGAATATGATGCAAAAACAATACTCATGCATGAAATTCTCAAAATTTAAACGTTTTTTAAAATAATAAATAACAGTTGCTCGTTATGGCCACTCCCTTAAATGTCATCATACTCCTCACACAACACCTATGTAGCCATCTGTCTTGGTGGAAGCAAGAAAGATACACCAAGAGGGGATGAGAAGACGGCTCAGCAGTTAAGAGCACTGACTGCTCTTGCAGAGGACTCGGGTT
>NW_008462037.1:0-768 GCF_000622305.1 Nannospalax galili
CTTGGCAAGGATACCTGTTTGCATTCTTCTTAGCTTTGTCTTCATCCGGGAAATGATTGAGCCTTCTACATTGTTCCTTATTTAGAAGAGACTCAATGTATGTCTTATACTCTCTGTGCCTCAGAGCATCATCCATCAACTAGAGCTGATGCAAGGCTTCCTCCATAGTGTGACTTGGAAATTAATGATTCAACATAGATAGATGCCCATAAATAGTGCCTGGCTTATAGTAAACGCTCCAAATCTATTAGCTGCTGTACTTACGTTGTATTAGTATTATGCTTGCAACTTACTTATTTGAAATTCCTAGATCACAAAATTACTTTTTTCCTAAACATGTTAATTGTTCAAAGTAAATAGAAGCACATCAAACGCTTTTCTTGAATAATTACATTCTTTCTAATAAGATTTCTTGAACAACCATGGTTCTGTGGCAACAGGAGAATAGACTACTTCAAAGGAGTACTTTGGTTTTCTGATGGTCATCTTGCTGTCTTACAGCAGGACATTTTTACAGTCTACATTCTGCGACATAAACCTACAGGGACTCATTCCAGTTAAGAGTTAAAATATATCACTGCATTTATTTTCTAAATAGTCTGTGAGAAATGCATAAAATATATTGATTATACTAATGTAAATATATTTATTAGAATACTGACTATAATAATGCAAAATGCTGCTGGAGTTCTTCTATATTTCCTCTGCATATGTGGAGCGTTTGGGGAAACGTTGATTTCTAGAGTGGTAATTTTTTTTTTTTTTTTT
>NW_008462038.1:0-768 GCF_000622305.1 Nannospalax galili
GCCCTCAACTAACAAAGTCTAACAGTCTTCCAATTCACACTTGAATTTATACAACTATTGTTTCAAAGTGGAAGTGAGATGTGATTAAAGGAGAATGATCTGCACTATGGTAAGGGAAGGAGAGAAGGGAGTGATGAGAAAAGATAAAACTGAGGTGTCTGACCTCTCCCTGGGGGCAGCTTAATAGAGTACAAAATATGTTCAAATATAATGTATGACTAGACCTCGGACAAAAGTTGGTATCAAATAATTGATGAGTGGATAAAATGTATTAGGACTTGTGCAGAAAACAGACGAGGTGAACAATACTTAATCTTAAGCTCATTCCAGTAATTAAATGAGCAAGGAGCAGAGCACATTTAAAAACCACTTAGAGGATAAGTTGGAAAACTAAAACTTCAAATAGTATCCACAAGAAATAAGTGTGAGGTCTCTGAGTAGTCAGGCTATGGCTTATTTAAAATAGAAAAGCTTCAGTAGATACAGACAATTTGGACATCCCTATTTGTTGACCACCTGAAATTCAACAAGTAAAAAGTTTAATAGTAGCCGGGTATTTGTGAAGGTGTGTAAAAATGGGCACTCCAAGAACACAAGTTGTGTGTTACTAAACCTCAGCCAGCCATACCTTTTTCTAATAATTACTCCTCTAAGCATTTCCAAGAACATATGTACATACCTGCAGAAACCACTGTGCATTGTGCAAGGCAGAAAAATTGAAGCACACCTTGATATCAATCAACTGAAAGATAGCTAAGTGTATCATGA
>NW_008462039.1:0-768 GCF_000622305.1 Nannospalax galili
GAGGCAGTTCAGGCTTTGGGCGCTGCACCAGGGAATGGAATCTGTATGCAACTTAAGGCTGTCACACTTATGTGTAAAGAGATTTGAAGGAACATTTGTAAGATTTCCCTGTTAGTCTAGGAGACGAACTGTGCTAGCCAACAGCCCAGGAGGTTCTAGACCAGGCGCATCCAGGTGAAATGGTCCTTGCCTTCTTTCTGTATGTGCTTACTTCATTTTTTTATTGTGCAATTTTTCCATGTCTAAATTATCCAAGCTGTGCTTCACACAACAGTCAAGAAATGTTATATGTAAAATGGGCCTTTGGCTAAGAATTGAATGAACAAAAAGTACAGGATATTCTCATTGATGAGAGAAAGAAATACCGAAAGGGAAAAACTAAAGTCAATACCCACATTCCTTCAGATGACCCCCTCTGGTTGTTTACTGATTGATTGGGCTTTTTGAGACAAGGTCTTCCTACATACTCATACATATAAGAACCATGAACTATGCTATAACCTCACCTTTAACCATGGCTGAACATAAACAAGATGCTGATTTTGATCTAGTCTGTAGCAACATAATAATATTGTATCACAGAAGTTCATAAAGAAAGGGTCTGTCCTTATTCACAGAATTACTTAAAATGTCATTGATGGACCATTAAAATAAAATTATTAAGTTTTCCCCAAAGTACAAGGCTGGCCTGGTACTCATGATCCTCCTGCCTCAGTCTCACAAGTGATGAGGTTACAGGCATGAGCCCCGACACCCCACCCCATGTTC
>NW_008462040.1:0-768 GCF_000622305.1 Nannospalax galili
GGGCGGTCATTTCCAGGTCATTTCCCGGTTATTTCCGGGTTGGCCTTTCTGCACTATGACCGCGCACTGTGCTTGGTTCCCTGATCCAGGGTGATCGATGGGCGCAGCCTGCTGCCCCTGCTGCTCGGAGCCACCCGGCACTCGGAGCACGAGTTCCTGTTTCACTACTGCGGGAGCCACCTGCACGCCGCGCGCTGGCACCACAGGGAGAGTGAGTGGGGCACTCGTCCGCGAGGGTGTCACGGAGGAGGCGGTGTCAGGCGGGAGGCGGCTTCATGCAGCAGATGGGGTGTCACACAGGGGGGCACACGGAAAAGCCGCCAGGAAGGTGACCGGGTGAACAGACAGAGGGAAGATGGAGGACTGGGTGGAAATATGGACAGATGAGTAGGTGGGTCAAAGGCGGAATGGATGGTGATGATGGTGATGATGATGGTGATGATGGTGATGGAAGATGAGGATGATGGATGGTGATGGATGATGGATGATGATGGATGGATTCTGGATGATGATGATGACGATGGATGATGGATAGTGATGATGATGGCGATGGAAGATGGATAGTGATGATGATGATGATGGAAGATGATGGATGACGGATGGTGATGGATGATGATGGATGGTGATGATGATTGATGAAGATGGTGATGAGGGATGATGATGATGATGGATGGATGGGTGGATGGATGCTAGATGATGACGGTGATGATGATGGATGGTGGATGGATGATGATGGAGATGGATGATGATGGAAGATGATGGATGATG
>NW_008462041.1:0-767 GCF_000622305.1 Nannospalax galili
TGTTCTTAACTGCTGAGCCATCTCTCCAGCCCCTATTATTATTTTTTTTAAAGGCTTGTTGTGTCTTATTTGTGTTCCCCAAATGCTCTTGGGTATGGGTTCATTCCCTGGAACCTGGCCAAACTACCTGGCATCACACCATTAAAAAAACTCTCTCTCCTCTCCAATCAGCTATCAATTGCTAATAGTTCTTCAGCTGGGGCTGGGGCTTCTTGCCAACCTCCTCATCCATGCTGAGTTTTTGTCTGGCATGGGCTTGAGCAGGTTGTATGCATGCTGTCACCAGCACTGTGGGTTCACATGTACAACTGTCCCCCTGTATCTAGAAAACACATATTCCTTGTACTCCCCAACTAACTCTAGATATTACAATCTGGCTGTCCCCTCCTCTGCAATGATACCTGACCCTCAGGAGGAGAGGGCATGATATAGGTGTCCCATTTAGGGATGAGCACTCCACAGTCTCTTATTTTCTGAGAATTGACTAATTGTTGGTCTCTGTGTTAATTGTTATCAATGCAAGACGTGTCTCTGGTAAGAGTTGAGAGGTACACTAATCTATGGGTATAAAAACACGTACTTAGGAGTTAGCTTAATACCATGTATACTTCGTAGAGTAACAGTAGTAGGTTCTTTCCTACAGCTTGAGGTCTGTCTAGCCAAAGGTTCTTGGACCCAGTAACAGTGCCAAGTGTGGGCTCCATCTTGTGAACTGAGCCTTAAATCCAATCAGAAAGTGGCTGGTTACTGTCATAACATTTGTGCCA
>NW_008462042.1:0-768 GCF_000622305.1 Nannospalax galili
GAGTTAAGGTTAGAAATCTAGAATGTGAGACTATGTAGGAGTGTAGATGGGGTTAGTGCTGATAGGAGTTAGACAGGAGGTCCTTGACTCCCTGGGGAGAAAGGAATGGTTAGTTTCTGTCCAAAAGCAAGATTCTGTGCTTCCTGGGCCAGGAGGGCTGCCAAGGCAGGGGCACACGGACATGGCTGTCAGCCCTGATGTAAGTGTTCAAATGTTTAGCTAGATAGGCTACAGGGGAAAATAAGTGACTCTTCATCTGTCCCAGGACTCCAGTGCCAGTCCCCTTTTTTTCTGTTGTACATAAGGTGAAGGGCTGGATGAGGTCTAGAGGACCCAGGGCTGGAGCTTCCAGGAGGGCATCTCGTAAACAGGAGAAGGTAGCAGCCACTTCAGGCACCGAGCCTAAGGGCTCGTGAGGGTCCCCTTGGCAGCATCATAGAGGGGCTTAGAGAGTAGGGCAAAGTTGGGGATCCATGTTCAGAAGAATTCGGCAAAGCTGAGTAATGACAGGATTTTATTTTTATTGGTAGGTGGGGCAAGGGAGCTAAGGTGTGCCATGTGATCTAGGGGTGAGCTGGCAGGAGTTGGCGGTGAGGAGAGAACCAAAGTATTTTACCTGGGTGAGAGGGAGGTGGGCCTTAGTTGAAGAGACACTATATCCCTTAGAACAAGGATGTTAGGGAAGGGGTTTGTGTGTAACTTGGACAGGTAAAGGGAGGGGGAGCAGAGAAGACCATCTAGGTATTTCAGCAACACACTAGGTGAGAG
>NW_008462043.1:0-768 GCF_000622305.1 Nannospalax galili
AAATACATTGTATAACCCATGTGACTTCCTCTAGCCCCATGTTTTTCCAGAACTCCTGAGATTCATTGGTCCAGGTGCAGTACGCCAATTGTTTAACGATATTTTCTCCTCCCCTTTCTTAGAAGACCCGTATACCCATTCCCTCTGAGGTTCCAGGGCTGAAAAACGGACATAATACCTTCCATTTTGTGTTTCACAAAGTTTATCACATCTGGGAAAGGGATACTTATAAAGGCATGAGTTCTCATAGGCTTATATTTGAAAAGCCCACCACCAGCTCATCTCACCCAGCTCACCTCCATCAGCTTTTCACACCTCCTCCTCCCATGGGCGATGTGTCACCTGGCAGTCAGTGTGCCTTGTCTCACCCCTTGGAGCCTGAGAGAAGCCGTGTCACCTCAAGGAGTCTCTGTGTGCTTTCTCATCCTGTGCCCCCTCCAGTGCTCAATGTGGAAGTCGCTCCTCCCCTTCATGCTACTGATTGGGTGGGCAAGGTGGTGGACTTCTTCCTGCTTGACTCCTCCCCCAGAGTGTGGGGAAGAGTCGGGACTAGTGGTTGAATGGAGGAACTTCAGGTTATAGGTCCAGTGGGGGATGGGGGCGCAAGGATGGGGGAGGGGGAAATTGGTAGAGGAAAGGTAGGCAGTGAGTGAGTGAACACAGGGAAGGTGTTTGTTCAACCAGGAATTTCAGCATTTATTGTTATAAGTGTTTTAGATTTGTTTTTTATTGTGTATGTAAGTACATTGCTTTTTGGATTTTAAATCA
>NW_008462044.1:0-768 GCF_000622305.1 Nannospalax galili
CTGGGAAAAATTTGGGGTGTTAGTGTGGCTAATAAAAAGCCAGCATTCATCTCTCTGTTGGATCATGTTCTTACAAGCACCACGCCTTCCAAGGGGGGCCTCCCGAGAAAAGGCAGGATGCGGGACAGCAAGTCCCTGGCTGTCACACCATCTTGGCATCATCTAAGCTTGCCCCAGAGCAGCTGTAAGGCGACAGCTCCCTCTTGTGTGGTGGACACTCTCACTGCCTCTGCGTTCTCTCTGTGCCTTGGTTGAGCATGTCAAGTCCCCTCAGCTGCTGTGCTTTGAGGCCCTGGCACTGGAGGCTGATGGCAGCGGGCAGGAAGCGCATACACTGGATTCAGACAGGCCTGGATCTTGGGCCAGTTGCTGTATCCTTGTGGTGGGATGGAAGTGACATCAACAGACTGACTCCTGTCCTTGCACCACCAAATCTGTAGGTTGAAGTCTTAATCCTTTGCGTTTCCCTCACACCTCCTGACCCTGCTATGGCTCCTCAGTACCCACAGACAAAAGTCCCACCTTTCCACTGAACAGCCAAGCTCCTCTACCAATTCTACGTTTCTTTCTTCTTTTAAAGTATTTTCTACTCATAGGTGGTATTTATTTTTCATTTTCATTGTTTGGTGCTCTTTTCAGTAATGGGGACTGAACCCAGGGCCTCACCTGTGCTGGGCAGAGGTTCTACCACTGAGCCCCACTTCTCCTAAGCCATCTCCTCCTCCCCTGGGCTGGCACAGCCATCTCCTCCTCCCCTGGGCTGGCACA
>NW_008462045.1:0-768 GCF_000622305.1 Nannospalax galili
GGAAGAATATATTTATTGGAACGTATAGGGATAATGACAACTGGAGATTGCCTTTTATCTGTATTAAGTATTCATTTGGGAATGTAAGTATTAGAAGTATATGTTTAAACTCTTTTTTTCTTTAACTAAAGTCCTTTACAAGTGTCTCTGTGAGCAAATATGCGGATAGAGTAGTACTGGATTCTTTCCGTCAATATAGATGGGAATCTATCTTTTTAAATTTTTATTTCTTATTCTTATTTTATGTGTATGAGCGTATTGCCAACATGTCCTGCAATGTTCTCAGAGGTCAGAAGAGGGTGTCGAATCCCCTTGAACTGGTACTACACATGGTTGTTAGTCAACATGTGGACGCTGGGAATCAAACCTGGATTCTCTGCAAGAGCAGCCAGTGCTTTTTTCTGCTGAGCCTTCTCTCTAGTCCAAGTAGTCTATCTTTCAGCAATATCCACAGTTTTTAAAGGTTATAATTCATTAAAAATTTATTAATCTATGAGAGGCTATATATTTTTTAATCTTGAATGAGGGAAATGCAAAACAAGCCTGAAATAACTTTCAACTAAAATATTCTTTTTTTCTTTTGGGGTCAAAATATAATAAAATAAAACTCAAATTGAATGGGATAAAAATTGGCCAAATTCAGAGAATTGTGAGCAACCCAATAATGTGTTAAATCTGTTTTTGAAACTGAAAGGTATGAAGTCATAAAAATTTAATGAGTCATCAAAGTTAATAAAGCATCAACACATTCTAGGTAATTCCACATTA
>NW_008462046.1:0-768 GCF_000622305.1 Nannospalax galili
TTTTTCACAAGACTCCATGCTGTGCGAGAGACTTTTCTTAGGAAGAAACAATACACACTTATTCATTCCAGAAATGGAACCCCCAGACAGACCAAAGTAATGATTGCACCAAAGCCCACCTTGAGGAACTCATGGGTTTTTACTGCGGTTACTAACAGGGACATGAGTGAGGGTTCACTCATGGGTGGGTTCATGCACAGGAGCAGGGATGACTCAAGCAGCTGGTCCCTGAGAAGCCCACCCTAGGGGGCTGCAGCCCTGGCCCTCACTGCACAGCCTGAAGCAGCTCCACAGTCATCTCTCCACATCTGTCTGCTCTATCTCCTCCTGGAGGGATTGCTCATTCTTCTTCCTGGGAGGGACAGTCCAGAACCTTCCAAGTTTTTGTTTCTCCAGACCTGTAGCCTTTTGTTTGTGTCCTGAGACTCAGGAGCCACTGCCTCCTCCTCCTCCTCCTCCTCCTCCTCCTCATCCTCCGCCTCCCCCTCCCCCTCCTCCCCAGATGGATGTTTCCATTCAGAGGAAGCCACCACACAGACCTTCACCAAGCCTTTATGAGACTCCTTGGAGGGCCTGGGGTTTAACCAAGAGCATCATTAATGTTTTACTTTTCCCATTCTTTCCCTTTTGCATTTTGCATTTGCTTTTCTTAGCATTGCCAGTTAGGCTGACACTCCTGAAACTACAATTTATAGCACGTTTTAAATATTCTTTAAATTTTTATTATTTTTATTTTATGTGTATGGGTGTATTGCCTGCATGTAGGTA
>NW_008462047.1:0-768 GCF_000622305.1 Nannospalax galili
ACATACATGCAGGCGATACACTCATACACATAAAAATAATAAATAAAATATATTTTAAAGAAAGGGGAGCAAGAAAAGGGAGGGAGAGCTCTTAACAGCATCTGGTGCCAAGAAAGCAGAGGGACTTTTTTGAAAAGGAAGGGGCCTAGCAAAGGGGGATAGGACTTGGTGAATTAGAACAAGTTCAATGGCACATGTGTATGTTGAGTGACACTATTCCCGGGGATATGTGAACAACTCACCCCAGGTACGGAACCAACAAGAGACCAAGATAAAGGTACTACCAAAGTCCAACTTGGTGAACCAATGAGTTGGAGTTACTTACAGGAGTATGGGTGAGGGTTATTTACAGGAACCAAAATGACTCAGAGATGGCTGGATCAGAAGTCCCCCTCAGCCTGGCTAGCCAGAGTTGGAGCCCTGGAGCTCACTGATGACTCGCAGGCAGCACAGCCCGTCTGAAACTGAAACTTTTTTCTCAACTAAAAGAAAAGAGTTTTCTCCCCACATCAGAGACTTTCCTCTTTTTCTTTTTAGACTCTCTCTTTATAAGAAAATTTGAAGTAATTTTGAGAACCTCGGGAGAATAAATGAATCAGAAGTGAATTATTTCATTTTTACATTTTTTTGATTTCTTTGAAGTGAAGCTTTACAGCTTCTCAACCTTGTGTTGATTTATCACCTAACGCTAAATGGTTTCATTTCGACATTGTTTTAGTTTGCTTTCTGTTGCTGTGATAAACAGTAACCAAAACTAACTTGGGGGGG
>NW_008462048.1:0-768 GCF_000622305.1 Nannospalax galili
ACCCCAATTTGGTTTTGGCTTTATATATGAACTAAGCAGTCCTTATTAAGCATATAAATTATCTGTAGGTCAGTCTTCCAAATTGATCTTTTCCAGTTTTTATCTCAACCTCTCAATAGTTTCAAACATGTTATATAGGTACTAGGTCATGGATATGAATGCTAGGGTTGAGTTACCGGGCCCATACTTTGGTACGTTTCTGGTAATAACTCCCACTTCTTTTGATCACTCCTGACTTCATAGTAACGAAATCTTATGTGAATATTCACCTCTTCCTTTTTACTGGATCACCACCACCAATTTGCTTAGTAGTCTCCACAAATGAAGCAGATGTGAATGTGGCTGGGCAGATAGGTGAGTTTCCTGAGTTTTCTGGGTGCATTTCCAGTGCACTTTGGAATAATCACTAGTGAGGAAATGGGTGAGTGACAAAGACATTCAGAAAATGCTCCTTCTGTTTGCATTAGTTTCTTGACCAGCAATTTCTTTTAACTATCTATCCATCCACCTATTTTTAACATAAATTTATATTGCAATTCTAATGGAATTTCTATGTATGACTAAAGATTCCTTCAGCTAGTATGTTTATTGACAGCACTGACAATCTTAAGCCTGATCTGTTAAGAGTTCTGATTATAGATTGGGCAACTTCCCAGACTTGAATGATGGTACGTGTCTTACACAGAAGTAAAATCTTCCAAACATTCTTACCAGAGCATGACATGTCTTGGGTTGTTCTGGTCAATTGCTGTTGCTTGTGACATTTTT
>NW_008462049.1:0-769 GCF_000622305.1 Nannospalax galili
ATGGTATGGGCGTCAACTGTTGACTATCTTAGGTTGCTTAATGTTTATTTAAGTTAAAATTTTATTTACTATATTATTTATTTATTGTGTGTGTGCACGTTCGTGTGTGTGTGCACGCGCGCGCACCTGCGCTCCTGTGAACTTCAGGTGTTCCTGTCTGGAACTCAGATGGTTAGCCTTGGTGGTTCTCTCGCAGCCCTGTTTGAACTTTCATGATTATGTGATTGTTCTGTAAACAATGCACGTTCCCAGAAAACATCAAGTTCCCTGATCGTTTCTCTTCATGAGGCAGGTTCTCGCTTTGGAGCCCTGGCTGGCCTCGAACTCGCGCTCTCTTCCTGGCTCGGCTTCCCCGGTGCGGGCTCATAGGTGTGCGAGCCAGGCCCGGCACCCGCTTCTTTTTCACACGCCGGGGAGTTAAAGCTGAAAATCGGCCTCGCAGCTCAAAATCGGCTTTGCAGCTAAGAGCCCCGCGGCAACCCCGGCGGCCCCGGGGCGCAGCCGGGAGACACCGCTCAGCCAAACGCGGGGCGGGCGGGCCTGGCGCGCGGCCGCCGATAGGCCAGGACCCGACCGGGCGTGACGTCAGGCCCCGCCCTGCCGCCCTCCGGGCCCGCCCCGCTGGGTGGCGGCAGTTTGGTCCGGAGCAGCTGAAACCGGTTTGCGTGGAGGCGCTGACTGGGCTGCCGCGGGCCGCCTGGAGGAGCGCTGGCGAGGCGCGCAGGGACCTGCTCCTGGCCGTAGCCCGGCTCTCGGCGCTGCAGGTGAG
>NW_008462050.1:0-769 GCF_000622305.1 Nannospalax galili
AAAAAAATATAACCCCAAATCTGAGTCTTTGTGGTCTTCTCCTTATGCTTAGATGAGGTCGTGTGTTTGGGGTGGGGTGCGGATAGAAAATACTACAGAAGTGCCACGCCACTTGATAGCAACAAGAGACACAAAGCTTAACTCCTTAGCAGGGCAGTGCAGGCCATGCTCCTCTATATAAAGTTACTATTTTCCTCTGTTCATACTTTATTTCTGGAAGTGGCCCCTAAATCTAACTCCTATTGGGGGTGCGGGGGTTAGCATGATTAAGTTCCATTTCCTGGAAGAACAAGCTAATAATACAACATATATTATTTGGAATTCTTGTGTAGAAAAGATTTGTCTCCCCTCGCCACATTCTATTTATTCAATCATTTATATTTATTGGTATGGACAAGCGTGTATTTCTTTCTTACGTTGTGTTACAGTCCAAAACTATTATTCATTCTGTTGCTCAACTGGTGCAGTGTTATCTGTGAAAAGTCCTTTCGCCTGTTTCTCTTTAATGTACCCACACCGTTGTGGAGTTTGGGGCCCTATAAAACAGAGCTCATCTTCTTGAGTCCTTTCCTCCATCGCCCTCGGTCACCAGCTAAGAACTGACCCAGTTCTTCCTTCTCATTAAGGCAGCATTTTGCAGCATCTAGATTACACATGCAATGCCTCTTTGCTCAAAGCTAGGATTTGACTCATGTGTCCAAACCATACCTGGTGTTTAGATGGAATATTGGGCATTTAGCTGTGTTTGTTGAGCCCATCCCTGGCACTG
>NW_008462051.1:0-768 GCF_000622305.1 Nannospalax galili
CTTCCTTTATAAGTTCCTTTTGTCATTGTATGTCTTTCACAGCAACAGAAAAGTGACTAATACACCATTCCACTGAGTTCATATGAGTAAATGACCAGCTGTCTGGAAAACTGCTTCTGGTCATCTACCCCCTCTGGCTCTTACAATCTTTTTGTCTTCTCTTTTGTAATGATCTCTGAGCCTTTGGAGGCAGAGGTTTGAAATAGATGTCCTATTCAGGGATAAGCACTCTGCAGCCTCTTTTTTCTACACATTGACTAATTGTTGGTCTCCTGTGTTAATCACCATCTGCTGCAAAGAAACTTCTCTCATGAGAGTAGACACATTCATCTTAAGTGTAGAGGTTGCACTGAAGATGTGTTACTTAGGGTTAAGTATCTCACAGACTATTCTCTGCATTTGACCAGTTCTGGAACTCTGTAATAGTTTTCTGTGCTTGTAAAAAGATGCTTCTTTGGTGAGGGGTGAAAAGTACACTTGTCTGTAAATATGAAGATGCATATTTAAAATAAAGTAAGAAATTACATAGGTCTACATGCGGGGGCTCTCCGGTGTCAGCTGGACCCCGCAGGCAGGTCGCTCCGGAGGGACTACCCACATGGGGGGATCAGGGCAAGGGGAGTACAGCTGTCTGCCCATTTCGCCAGCCCTCCTCACCGAGGACAGACACCATCCCTCCTCGCCGAGGACAATCAGACGCGACAGGGAGTCTAGTCAAGCAGGAACTCTTTTATTGCAGGTGTCACAGAGCTTATAAAGGCAAAAACC
>NW_008462052.1:0-769 GCF_000622305.1 Nannospalax galili
GTGGGTGGTCAGTTGGTTGCCTGGCAGGAGAGGAATGGAGAATGGGAAGAAATCAGGCCCATTCTTTTATGGCATCCAACTCTATGGAAATTAATCCATGCCTTCAAGACTTAGCCCACTTCAGGAGGCCGGTGTTAACCCTTCACAAGGGCAGTCATGACCTGGTCACCCCAGTTAGACCTCCTCTCTTAAAGGATGTCACATCTACTCACATTCCATCCTCGTGAACCCCTCACCGTTGGTGGGGCCCACATGGGAGTGGGGCTCTCCTTCCATCTCTTTCTTCTCAAAGGCAGATGATGGGCTGAGCGGGAAGGGAGAGCCGGCCCAGCCCCTGCCTGCTCAGCCCCTGGCTGACCTGGGTCCAGGTGGGAACTCATTTTCCCACAAAGGATGCATGAGAGATGGTGGTTTGGGGGCTGGGGCTGTGGCTTGGTGGTGGAGTGTTGCCTGGTGTGTGAGGCCCTGGGTTCAGTCCCCATTAAAAAAGTGTGCAGGGAGCTTGGGGATTGGATTTTGTATTTCATTCAGTGGTGTTAGCTCATTGGGAGTTGCAGCTCTGGCTGAAGTGGTAATTAATTATTATTTGATTTCATTGATTGTTCATCCCTCTCAAGGGTTTTTCTGCACTTCGCATTTATTGTAATTATTATTCACATTGATTATCTCAGTCTTTCCATAAGCAACTCAAAGAACCATGCCAACCAAATCATGGATCAGGGTTGTAAGACAAAGATGAAATTGCTCAGCCCACTGCCACACATCTCCC
>NW_008462053.1:0-769 GCF_000622305.1 Nannospalax galili
GATCCAGCCCGTATGGATGGAATCAATGAGCTTCAGGTTCAAACACTAAGGGGAGAGTGCCGAGGAAGAAACGCAGCGCTAACCTCTGGCCTCCACAGGTACATACAGACACACATGTGTATGTGTGCATAGATACCCACAGACAGAAGGGAAGGGGTGAAGATATGGTTACTATGACATCGTATAGAAACTATAAAATAAGAGAGAATTTATTTGAATGAACCAAATGAGTATCCTGGAATTAAAAACCACAATAACCAAAAGGAGAACATTACTAACAGTTCACAACAATAGATTCAGTCAATAGCTTTGGATTGTAGGAAGAGACCATGAACTTGAAGGTAAGCCACTAGACTATGAAACCTGAAGAAGTTCAAGGAGACAGAAGGAACGTGAGAACGGCTGAATACATCGCATTCACACACATGAAACAGAGTACCAAGAGGACAGACTAACAGAAACCAAGGGTATCGGCGTGCACAAGACCCACGCAAACTCAGTCAGAAAGAAACCAGCAAAGAACGGCAGAAATGGGCAGGAGGCCACAACTTTGTCCAGGAACTATTAGAGCTGATCGCTGGGGGAGAGTTGATCTTCTCTAAGGGAGTGATGCGAGACAGCCAAACAGGCTCCAGTGGATGAACTCACACCGAGGGACATCTGGGGACACGCACTTGACTCAATAGGCCTTAACACATACCACAAAATGCATGAAGTTCTGTGGGTGGGCTATGGGGAGGGTGCAGATAGGGAAGGGGGCCTAAATATG
>NW_008462054.1:0-768 GCF_000622305.1 Nannospalax galili
TCTGGGAAGTATTTTCTCAGGATCAGTACACGGAAGCTGTGGTCCAGAGGAGGCCTAGGCTGCATCTCAAGCTGGAATAATTACAGACTTGTAATGTGTAAGTGTGTCCTTTGTGGTACTGGTTTTGAAGGCATGCAGGGGTCACGGAGAGAATCTGAGGCTTGGCACCCTAGGAGGTCAGGAGAGGCCAGTCGGTGAAAGTGGAGCCTCAGTTGCAGTGGGCACCCCAGGATAGTGAAGGCACCAGCACTATGGGACATCCGTCAAGGACAAGAGCAGATGTAGAGTAGAGCCTCTCAGAACATACCGGACAAGCTGTGTGTGCTGTGGATGGCAGAGCCAGAGAAGTGGAGTTGCCCAGGCCCTTTGGAGCCCAGAAGATCATAAAGGAATCCCAGATGTCAGAAATTGAATTATGCTTCTGGGCTTTGGTTTTGCTTAAGTGTTTCCTGGTTCTTCTCTCTTGAAATAAGACAGTATGTAACTTGTTTGGGATTTTACAGATTTTAGATTAAAGAGATTTTATTTGGGGGAGGGGTCTTTTTGAGGTGTGATCTCCCTGTAGCCACTGCTGGCCTGAAACTTGATATGTATACCAGGCTGGCCTGGAACTCACAGGGATCTGCCTGCCTCTGTGTCCTGAGTGCTGGGATGTCCTAGTTTGATTCTCCATTGCTGTGACAAAACACTGATCAGTACCAACTTGAATAGGAAAGTGTTTATTTGACTTACATCTCCTGGGTCACAGTTCATCAGGGAGCCCAAGGT
>NW_008462055.1:0-769 GCF_000622305.1 Nannospalax galili
ATTTGCACCAATACTCCCTGGGTTAACTCTCAGCATATCACCTGTATGTATATATACAGTTCAGAAGCAGTTTAGCTGAGTCTGGCTGGTGGTGTGGGCTTGTTCCTACATACTTAGGAGGCTGTCCAAAAGGATAGCCTGGGCTACACAGTGAGTTCAAGGGAAGCACAGGTACCTTAATTAACCAATGATTCAAAATACAAAGTTTTTAAAGGGTTGGGGATATAACTTAGTGATAGAACACTTGCCTAGCATGTGGGAGGCCCTAGAGTCAGTCATCAGCACACAAAGAGAGAAAGAGACAGAGACAGACAGAGACAGAGACACAGAGACACAGAGAGATAGAAAGACAGAGAGAGGTGAGAAGTAAAATGATAAATAATAAAAATAATTGAAGTTAAAGTGTGATTTGATAACAAACCCCAAAGAAATAGTAAGTGAATTATCTGGGACTATTTTCTCTCCTTCTAGAAATAATTAATGCTCTCTCAGAATAACTTTCTACTCTTTAAAAGTTCAAATAGTGCTAGGTATAATGGTACATATCAGAAATCCCAGTCTTTGGGAAGCAGAGACAGGGGGATCTTCGCAAGTTCAAGACTAGCCTGATCTTTGTAGTGAATTCTAGACCAGCCAGGGCTACATAGTGAGTATATTGGTTACTTTTCAGTTGCTGTGATAAAACACTATGACGAGGGGGATTTATTAAAGAATTTATTTTAGCTTATGGTTCTAGGTTCCAAGGAGATTAGAGTCCATCAAGGCAGGG
>NW_008462056.1:0-769 GCF_000622305.1 Nannospalax galili
TTTTTTTCCATTTAAACATGTCTTCATGCCTGCTGGACCTTTCAAAATTGAATTTTTGATAGGAAACCAGCAGGTTATATGTAACTTATACAAGCTCTGCAGAAATCCTGACTGATCTTTCATTTTTTACTTAATTGTCCTAAAACTTACAACACAATACTTTTGAACTTTTGTTACGGCTTGGATAAAAACATTTACTGTTCATTTTAATATACTTTACTTTTATGAAGACATTTATATTCAATCTTATGTAAATGTTACAGTTTCATTACTAATCAAGTTTTGTACTTGTTTAGGGCATCAGTAAAGATTTAGATGAAAATTAGTACTATAATTTCACAAGGGAGGAGACCAGAGCTGACCCAGGGCAAGGCACTCAGGCAAGGGAAGTTCCATTACTTATAGAAGAACCTTCAGACCCAGGGAAAGAATCAAAGATAAGTCAGGATATGACACCCAGGCATGCAGAGTCTCACTACAGACATGGAAGGCTTAGGAGTTTGGAATCAGCCCAGTGCTGCCACAGGGAAGGATCTCCAGTTGTGCTGATCCACACTAGATTGTAGTGGGGGCAGGGACAATCCAGAAGTGTGTTGACACTTGGATAATGGATTTTACTGAAGTCAGTAGCTGACTCTTAGAAGAACACTAGATATAGGAACTGTGATCTCAAAAAGCAACTTCACGGAGGAAAATACCTCAGCCCTACTATGACATAATAGACTCCTCAGAAAGAAGAAAGGTGACTGTAATTAACAAAAGAGAAAAG
>NW_008462057.1:0-769 GCF_000622305.1 Nannospalax galili
TCAGAGCAAGGAGCTTAAACTTTTGACCCAGCCACTTTCCTCCTCTTAGTCCTACAGTGTTCTGTGAGACAGGGATTTGAGGTCTGCTGTTTTCAGTGCCCCTCCCTTCAGAAAAGATTGTAGCCTGATCTTAAAGTTTCAGATACATTTCACCCTAAAGCATGACACCCTGGTTTCCTACAGTGCACAACCAGAAATTAACAGAGACTTAGAGGCTCCTGGGAACTTGATAAAATAAATGAACAGCAATTGTGATACCATGTACAAGACCCACACAAATCATTCAAAGAAAGCACAAAATGGAGAGATGTTCCCAACCTTAGCTGAGGAACAACTGGCAGCTGATCGCTGTTGGTTGAGTGAGAACTGATCCTCTTTAAAGCAGTGACACCACACAGGTTGAACTGGCTTCACTGGAGGAACTCACAGTGACATCTTGGGACACAAACTTGACTCAACAGGCCTTAATGCATAGACAGAATGCATGGGAATCGGTTATTGGGCTGCAACGGGAGCAGTTTTAAATATGATAAAGTGCATTGTATAAAATCCACAAAAATTCAATAAAAATATTCATTGTAAAAAAGTATAAAACGGTGAAAACACCAACTTCCCAGTGCAGGGCTGAGGAGAGAGGGAACAGGCAGTGGAGGCGTGAATGATGTGCAGTAACCAGCCACCTTCTGATTGGGTTTAAGGTCTGATTCATAAAATAAGCTCCATACCTGGCACTGTTATCAGGGCCAAGGACCTGTGACTAGACAGGTCA
>NW_008462058.1:0-769 GCF_000622305.1 Nannospalax galili
TGGGGTCCTGAGATTGAATTCCCAGAATCCATCTGAAAGGGGGAATAGTTCAGCAGCCCTGTTGGGGTGTTTGGGTGCATGTGCCCTTTACTTACGTGTTCCCTGTTTTGTAGCTTGTCCTAAAGCAGTACCAGCTTCAGGATGCAGGGCTGTGCTCCTGGGGTTTGATGGTATTGGGACAGAGAACTAGAGGCTTCTCTGTCTCCTTCAAGTCTGTGTTCCCTGTTGTCCCCAGGGCATTTGTAGGTGCTGCTCTCCAAGCCTGGGCGTGCTTCCTTCCTTGGCCAGGCTGTTTGTGACCATCATATCTAAACTGTTCATGCCACCTTCTCTGGTTTCTCAGTGACTGTGACCTTAAGGTTCCTATCACGGTATAGACAATGTTTCATAATTGTAGTTCTTTACCAACCGCTTCTCTCCTCTTGTTAGAGTATGTTGGCAGAGAGGGGAGGGCTGGCCTGTGTAGACACTTAGCAGCCACTTGTTGAGCGGGTGGTATGCCAGTGGAAATGCCCTGAAGGTTAACCCTACTGGGTTGGAGTTCCGGTATTTCTGGGAGGAATGCATCTGTTTTCCTGTTAAGGAAAAAAGCTCTTTGGAGAAGGAAGCTTGGGGGCTGGGTATGGTTCACACCTCTCATCCCAGCACTTGGGACCTGAGGCAGGAAGATTGCCTCAAGGTTGAGGCCAGCCTAGGTTATATAGTTAGTTCCAGGCCAGCTTGGAGGAGTGAGGTCCCATCTCAAAACAAAACCAAAACCTCAAACAAA
>NW_008462059.1:0-769 GCF_000622305.1 Nannospalax galili
AATGCCAGGTGGTGAGGGGGTATCCTAGTTACTTTCTGTTGCTATGATAAAACCCTGACTAAAAGCAAGTTAGGGAAGGAAAAATTTACTTCATCTTACTCTTCCAGATTACAGTCCATTACTGAGAGAAATTAAGGCGGGAACTCAGGGAAGGAAGCTGGAGGCAGGAACTGAAGCAGAGACCACAGAGGAACGCTACTTACTGGCTTGTTCCTATGGTCTGTGCTCAGCCTGATTTACTATATAGCCCAGGACCACCTGTGCAGGGGTGACACCTCCCACAGTGGGCTGGGCCCTCCCTCATCATCCAACCATCAAGAAAATGCCTCACAGGCCAGTCTGATAGAGGTAATTCTCCAACAGAAGTTCCCGCATCCCAGGTATGTTAAGTTGATAACTGAAGCTAACCAGCACAGGGGACTCACCTGTAATTCCAGCCTCTGAAGGCAGAGGCAGGGGGTCCCCAGAGCAAGCTGGCTATCAAGACTAGCCATATGTGGGAGCTCTGAGTTTTGCTAAGAGGACCTGCCTCAATGAACAAGGCAGAAGAGCAGTGGAGGGTTATTCCCTACATCAACCTTAGGCCTACATATATACACACACAGATACACATCCACACCCTCACACATGTACACACACACATGCAAACATGCATCTACACACATGCACACAACACATCCACATAAAAATGGAGGACTAAGTTTTTAAACGGTATGTGTGCATGTATATGCACACATGAATGCAGTGCCCATGGAGGCCAGAAGAAGGC
>NW_008462060.1:0-769 GCF_000622305.1 Nannospalax galili
TAATTACCACTTATTCAAAGTGACCTGGTACAAGAGCAAGGACGCGCTGTAGATCCAAGAAATGCTGTGTTATGATGAATTAGTGGCTATAGCTGGCAGTCTTAGCTGCTGTTGACAAGAAATGACTGAAACTATGTTGGTGCTGAGCCCTGAGTGCATTGAGCTCACCTGCAGCTCTCAGGATGCCTGCTACTCAGAGATAGAAGCATTTTGAACTGGGAAGAGCTAAGAAGACAAAAATTCAATCTTTCGTATTATTATAAAGATGTATTTATAAGAAGATTTTCACTTTAAAAGAGGGTTGTTATAAAATGTACACTATTATAAAATGTATAAGTTTGAGTGAATTGTATGAAAAGTAGTTTCATACCACTAATAGGAGTTCTCTGAGTGCCAATATCTCATCTTCCACATGTGTTATCCCTGAGGTCTAGAAAGAGGACAGATTTTGGGTTCTTAGGCATATTTGAATATGACCTAAAAACATCGGCTCATTAAGACCTAATTTTTGAAGGGTTTATGATGAAACTCCTGCGTTAAATAATAATGGTCCACGGACCAAGTACTAGTTCATATTTGATTTCACTTTCCTTAAATATTGTGGATATTTAGAAGCTATATCTAAACATGTCACTACTGAGAGCTGGACATTCTTGATCTAGGAAAATGATAGTCTCATATTTTAATGTGAAAATACTGGCAATTTCAACACTGAATATTTCTGAGAATATTAAAAAATAATGGTGCAGGAGGTAGAGGCAGGTGGATC
>NW_008462061.1:0-762 GCF_000622305.1 Nannospalax galili
TGGCCTCCACGTGTGTACACACACACACACACACGCACGCACACACACACAAACACACACACACGCACTCACACTCACACAAATACTTAATATATGAGGTTGTAACAAATGCTCTGAAAAGTGAAGAAACATGAGGGATGGCAGCATAGGGTGGCAAATATAAAACAGACAATCAGAAAAGGTCTCTGAGAATTGAAAGTTCACTAGAAGCAGAGGGAGAGCAGAGCACAGGACTGGGGCAAGAGATGTGAAGGAAGAGGAGGTGCAAAGGCCCTGAGGTGGGTTCTGGGCTTCTTGGAAACTCTAGGATCACTGTGAACAGAGCAAGATTAGGAACTAGGTAAGAGGGACACAGAGGTTAGAGGGTGAGCTGCTGGACAGACATCCAGGGCCTTATCTTTTACTTAGTTCAAATAGGATGGATGCCTTCAGAGTTTTGAGCAGACACGTGAAATATTGGTCTCGTGGCATCGTGAGATTGCGTTATCTCTGTTCCCATTTATTCCTTGGCTTCTCTTTTTGGATCCTGAGCAACTAAACCAAATTACTCAGTATTCTTTGAAAATATATCACTGCTAAAAGACACCACAGATAATTTCTTTTTGAAAAATACTTGATTTTATTTATTTTTACTTTTTGTGAATTTTACACAGTATATTTAGATTCCCTCCTATGTCTGTAACCCTCTTCCTAATACCCCCACCAAATTTTTGTACTCTAGTGTGTGTGTGTGTGTGTGTGTGTGTGTGTGTGTGTGTGTGT
>NW_008462062.1:0-769 GCF_000622305.1 Nannospalax galili
AGATCATGCCATTCTTTGTCTGAAGACATCCCCAATCCTTCCCTGTTACAACTAGTATCCAAAAATCTTTCCTGGGGCTGGAGAGATGACTCAGCAATCAAGAGCATAGACTGTTCTTGCAAAGAACCCAAGTTCATTTCCCAACACCCAAGTCAGATGGCTCACAACCACCTGAACTCCATCTCCAGGAGATTCCGTATTCCCAAGCTGCTTTTATATTAACTTCATAGCCCTTATCATGTCCCTCACTGCCTCTCCCCTGTCCGACATTCCAGCCACTGAATCCTACAGTGTCTTAGTGGGACCTGCTATTTCATGCCTTCAGGCCCTTGTGCAGTTGTTTGTGATTACAGTGCTGTCTCCCACCTTCACCATCAGAAATGCTCACCCCATCCTTTGAGACCCGCTTCACATATTTACCTGCTCTGTAAACAATCTCCTTCATCTCCCCAAGGAAAAGTTAATACCTCTCTTCCTTACATTACATCTATATATTCTTTTGTGTCAGCACTCACTGCTCATGCTGTCTGCAAATATCTGCGCCCTGCCCCCACCTTCCGTCATGCCTGGGATCACCTAAGGATTGTCAGTGCCCTGTTTATGCATTTCCAGTGACCAATAAGATCTTGGCTCCTTATTTCTATGTTTCTGATGAATGAGGGAGCAGGTGCCTAACTCATTGTGAAGAATCAAGAACAATTCTACAAATCCAAAAATTTTTATTTGAGGCTCCTATTTCCATGGTAGAAATTATTCTCTTTTCCTCTCT
>NW_008462063.1:0-769 GCF_000622305.1 Nannospalax galili
GAAAGCTACAGAGACCACACAAGCAGAGGGAAAGAACCCAACACACACATATACATCATTAAATACTTCCGTGGCAAAACAAAACACTTGTATTGGAGAGAAAAATATTTTTAAACCATGAAGTACAGAAAGTAAAAATGTTTAATCAACCTTAATTAGGTTTCCCTCATTAGCTGCCTATGCAAATGGACTGACACTATTTACTCAAATATTCAAACCTTCATTTCATATGCAAGTGCCCTCAGGCAAATGATAAAGCAATATCCTCATAAGAGTGAAAGATGACATTGAATTCTAGCTATAAAGGAGGAGTCAGATTTCAGGAGTCACTGTGTTTAGCTGCCAGGCTTTGACAGAGCTATTTTATAAAAAGGGACTTGCCCTAATAAATTCACAGTGAAAAGTGTGAATATCTCAACCAGTCCTCACTCAATGAAGCTCTGGACCACTGAGTGTTCAGACTTTACAAGATGACTCCATTGAAAAATTATGTTGTGACAATGATTTCATATAAAAAGAATGATGATAACTAGGCAGGAACCAATGGGCCTTTGGGAGTAAATCGCCAGCCAAAGGTGGTTAAATTGCAGCCAGTTCTCTCCCTGTTGGAGACAAGACCTCTAAGTAAGGGGAAGCAACCGGGTATCCTGTCCCTGTGGGTCTGACCAGACTAGACTGGCTTACAGGACGCCCTGAGGCTCAGTCAGGAATCTAGCTCTCCCCTGACCACCTTCCTCCAAGGCAGACAGCAAGTTACAAATGCAACTCC
>NW_008462064.1:0-769 GCF_000622305.1 Nannospalax galili
AAACACTAAATGTACAGAACAAAGAGAATACTGAAAGCTGAAAAAGAAAAATAATGTGTCACATGCAAAGGAAACCATATCAGAATTACAGTTGATTTTTCAATGCAAACCATGAAAGCCAGATGAGCCTGGACCAAACTGTTCTTAATTCTAAATGACTATGAATGTCAACCCAGAATACTTTACCCAGAAAAACTATCTATTACAGTTGAAAGGGAATGGAAAAATTTCCATGACACGAATAAGCTGAAAGAATTTGTGTCCAACAAACCAGACATATGGAGACTACTTGAAGCAATACAAAGGGCAGAAGATAGGAATGACTATACCCAAGAGTTTATCGAAAGAAAACAAAGGATGGTATAATTATGAAAACACAAAATAGGGCCAAGAAAATAGATTAAAATGACAGCAATCAATACAAATCTTTCAATAATAAACTTAAATATCAATGGCTTCAATTCTTCAGTCAAAATTCCCTCAGGCTAGTAGTAAAATGGGGTAAGAAACAAAACCCACGTTTTTGTTGCCATCAAGAAACTCACCTCAACTTCAAGGATAGGCACATCTTAGGGTGAAATGATCAAAAAAATATTCCAAGCAAATGGCACTAAGAAGCAAGCAGGTGCTTCAATCCTAATATGTGAAAAAATATACTTTAAATTAAAACTAATCAGAAGAGAAAAAGAGTATTTCATTGTAATCAAAGGAACAATTGACCAAGAGATACTATAATCATGAATATATATGTGCCAAACCCTAGCACACC
>NW_008462065.1:0-768 GCF_000622305.1 Nannospalax galili
AAGAGCAGTCAGTGCTCTTAACCGCTGAGCCATCTCTCCAGCCCCACAAATAAAGTTTTTTAAAAAGCATTTAAAAAATGGATTCAGCAGGTAAAGGTGCTTGCCACCAAGTTGATGATCTGAGTTTGCTCCCCAAAACTCACACACACACACACACATAAATTAATGCAAAAAGTAATTTTTGAAAAGAAAGCAATCCCATTTGCATAGGTACAAAAAATAAAATATTAATAATTTCAACAAAAGAAGTGAATAACCTCTATAGCAGAAATTAGAAAACACTGATAAAAGAAATTGAAGAGGATTTTTTAAAAAAACCTGGAAATACCTCTTATGTTCATAGATTGAAAGAATCAACAATGCTAAGATTACCATTTCTACCCAAAGCAATCTGTAGAAAATTCCAGCAAAATGCCCAATGATTTTCTTTACAGAAATAGAAAAAAAATACACCCTAAATTCATGTAGAAGCTCAAAACATCTAAAATAACCAAAGCAATCCTGAAGGGAGGGAAATGGCTGGACAGGGCTGAGCATGCTGCTTAGTGATAGAGCACTGGTATGTATGTGTCCTTGGTTTGATCTCCAGCACAAGAAGGAAGGAAGAAAAGGAGGAAGGGAGAGAGGGATCACAATATATGACTTTAAAACATAAGACATGGGGCTGGAGAGATGGCTCAGTGATTAAGAGTGCATATAGCTCTTGAAGACAACTGGAGTTTGGTTCCCAGCTCTTACTCTGGTGGTTCACAGATGCCTGTAACTCCT
>NW_008462066.1:0-769 GCF_000622305.1 Nannospalax galili
TGTTAACTTGTTTTGTCTTGCTTTGGTGCTGGAGGTGGAATCTAGGGCCTCATCCATGCTAGATAAGCACGTTACCACTGTGCTATTCCCAGTCTTCAAGACTGGACATTTGAAAAATAGCCTAACCAATTGTGCCATTGCTGTAAGTTCTTCTTTGACTTCTAAGTCTTAGAAAATACACCTCCTGCCTCCTCTACTTAAGTCTTTTGTGTATGTTGGGTGTCCATAGTGCTTAATTTGGTGTAAAGATGCAGTTAGTCTAGGGACTTTTGAAATAGCTGTCTTTGAATGTTGCAGACAAGCTGAGACACCATCTGTAGTGCATCTGGAAAAAAGGAAGAATGATTAAAAATGTTGGTGAGAACGATAATTACATAATCTCAGTACAAGTTCAAGAATGCTCTGAAAAATCGCTAATTAAATTAGTGTGGTTTTGGTGCAAGAATAAACAAGAATGTGCAGTACAGAAATAGCTTCTAGTTCAATTACAACTTAGATTACATTGCAGGAAGTACAACTAACAATAAGAAATGGGTGAATTATTAGCAAATGATGCTTGGAAAACTAATTATCATTATATTTTAAATCCATGTTTAATTTCTTTTTCAATATAATTTTTTTTGATCTTTCTGAGTCAGGGTTTCCCTGTAGCCCCAGTTGTCCTGGATTCACTATGGAGACCAGGCTGCCTTTGAACTCACAGAGATCTGCCTGCTTCTGACTCCTGAGTGCTGGGATTAAAGGCGTGTGCCACAATGCCCGAACTTAA
>NW_008462067.1:0-768 GCF_000622305.1 Nannospalax galili
TATAAAATACACACATATATTCATGTGTGTGCACACATTCAGTGGGCTGAACTTAAAGAAACGTATAAACCATTATTTCCAGAAATCACAAATCACATTTTCAAAGAGCTAAGAATTCAGTAGACAAACCAATAATCTCTAAACTGTATATGTTCACAAATATTACCTCAAAATTTAGTACACACTATTTAAATTTTTTTCTTTGTTTTTTAATAAATCAAATAATAAAAAGGAAAAACAATTTATAAATTTCTAATAATGAGAATTATCTTGTTTGTTTTTAAAGTATTTATTTAATTTTATTTCGTGTATGAGTTTTATGCATGTATGTATGTAGGTGCACCTATGTTGTACAGTGCTGTGGAGGTCAATAGAGGGAGTCAGATCCCCTGGAACTGGAGTAAGGGTCTGCCCGTTTCCATCCCTCAGCACTGGAGTTGCAGAAGCTGGCTGCTACACCCACCATTTTAAGTGACTGATGAGGATCCTTTACCCATAAGCTATCTCTCTGGATCACCAAAAACAAAAACAATAACAACATAAAAAAATTTTAAAAACGTATTTCAAAAATTCAGTACAGAATTTTGTAAAGTATACAATCTCTAAGTAAAGATTATCCATACTTAATGCTATCTCTCTGGATCACCAAAAACTAAAACAATAACAACAACATAAAAATTTTTGTTTGTTTGTTTGTTTTTTGTCTTTTTGAGACAAGGTCTCTCTGTAGTCCCAGCTGACCTGAACTCACTATGTAGACCAGGCTGG
>NW_008462068.1:0-769 GCF_000622305.1 Nannospalax galili
TGCACCACCACGCCTGGCTCCAGCTCATTTTAAAGTAAGAAATGAGTCCATAATAATATGTAGTAGCCAAAGGAGCTCCTACAGTCTCAAGTGACATGAATGACACCATTACATGCATATATGCACAACGACAAGAACACAGCATAGCAGGTGAGAAAGCAGATGCTGGAGGACCCTTGTGTGATGGAAACCCTGGCTCCTTTCTGGCAGCTGCTCAACACTGCCATGTTCCATAGCATCTCGGGACTCTGATGCCCCTCCTAGTTATGGACAAAGCATATACACTACAGGCTACAGTTGAGATTTAATGAATCCACACAAAGCCCTGGCTTCGAAGAAGCACTCCACAAAGGGGGTGGGCACCTGTCTATCAGCCATACCAACTGGGCACCACTCCCCAGTCCCATCAGGTAACATGCATATCCTATCTTATTACATTTCAGTTCATTTATAAATGAGAAAATGGAGTGTCCAAGCAGGTACAATCGTCCTTCTAAAGACAAAGAAGGTCTTTAGGAGCTCTGCCTACTCTGATAGGCTGGAAGGCTCTGGAACTTTCCCTCTATCACTGTGGCAAATTGTGGCTACCACACTTCAAGGAAGACACAGACCAAAGAAAGAAGGGAAAGGGAAGATGGGAAAGGGACCCGATGCCTTAGGAGATGCTCATAGGTTACCAAGAGGTCTTGAGAGGCTGTCATAGGGACTCAGGTTCACCTGCTGCTTCTTTAGGTCTAGGGTGGAATAAAGGTTTGGTGTGAAAAGTGTA
>NW_008462069.1:0-769 GCF_000622305.1 Nannospalax galili
TCATGTAGCTGAAATTACAAGAGGTTGTGAACTACCTCTCTTGGGTACTGGCAACCAAATTCTGGTCCTCTGCAAGACCAGCAACTGTGCTTAACAGCTGAGCCATCTCTCCAGGCCCCCATTGAGGGTATTTTTATGTGAGCATTTATGAATAAGTAAACAATAAGCACAACTTTGTTTTTTATCATTAGGAAATATAATGTGTACCTCAATTTAAGAATTCTATTCAGTATTTTCAGGGCATTTCAAATGAAAATAATACTAGAAACTCATGTTAACAAATGATACTCTTTTTATCATAGCCCTGTGGGCACCGTATTGTAGAATTATCAATCTATTTAGTTTCCTACCATTCAGATATGGCAGAAGACATATACTTTACCTAATTTTGGGACTAGTATGTGACCTATACTTTCTAATAATTAGTAGTAAATAGACTTTTGCTAATATACTTGTCATTTTTACAGAAGTTCCATGTTCAAGATATTCTGTGAGCATGAAGACAATTTTCAAGATGATTTCCAACGGTTGTTTGTCATAGATTGGGAAACACACAGTGCAAAAAACATCTATCAATATGAAGACTATAGAAAGCCCTCTGCTTATGGGAGTTCACTTCACACATCTGGAGGAACTCAAACTGTAAGAAAGCACTATCAATGTAATGTACGTGGAAAACATCTGAGTTCTTCCAATTCTCTTCGAGGACATGAAAGAATTCATAGTGGTGAAAAACCCCATGACTATAAACAATGTGGTAAAGCCTTTC
>NW_008462070.1:0-769 GCF_000622305.1 Nannospalax galili
TCCATGAAGGGAGGAATGGCCTCCAGTCCGTACCTGCCAGTGTTCAACAGATACTTGAAAAAGCAGAATTTGATAAATTCACAAGAAAGGCCCCCAATTCTGTCTGAGTACTCTCTCCTTCCTCTCCTCCCTGGCCTCTAGCCCTGTATGGCAGAGCCTGTACTTACTAATCAGTGTTTTTGGTCTTCTTATAGAGAGCCATGGTTTAAATATGGTCTGTTTCCACCAGTACTAATTTCGAAATTTAATCCCTGTTATTTTAGGAGGCAGGAGCAGGTAGAAACTTCAGTAGCTGATGAGGCCTCTGTCTTCATAAATGAGTTAATATACTTATGAAGTTTGTGATGGTTCATCATCACTGTTGACCTGACTGAACTTAGAATCATCATGAACACACACCTCTGGGTGTGTCTTCCTTTGTCCTGGAAGGTTTAACTGTACAGGGAAGAGCCACCTGAATGTGGGTAGCTCAGTGTCACAAGTAGCACAATCCCATGAATACAAAGGAGAAAGCAAGCTGACTTGCTTGAGCAACAGCATTCATCTCTCTCTGCCTCCTGACTGGGGGTGTACTGTGACCAGCAGCCTCATGCCTTCCCCACCATGATGGACTATATGCCACAGACAATGGGCCCAAATCAACCCTTCCTTAAGTTGCTTCTTGTCAGGCATTTGGTCTCAATGATGAGGACAAGTAATATACAATTAAGGATGACTAGGATATATATTTTTAATATAGATACTAAAAGGGGATTAATTAGATTAGCAT
>NW_008462071.1:0-768 GCF_000622305.1 Nannospalax galili
ACATGGCAGCTAACAACCATCTGTAACTCCAGTTCCAGGGTATCCAGTGCCTTCTTCTGGCCTCTGTGGGCATTGTACAACATGGGTACACTTACATACAAAAGGCAATACACTCACACATGTAAAATAAAAAAATAAAGTATCTTAAAATTTTTACAATATTGTGGTATACTCTATTGTTTAAAATCAACAACAAAAAATTTCTTCAAGGTTCTAATTCAAATTTCTTATAAAGCTTTATAGCTTATGTGTAAAAATTAGGAGTGGCATTAATGTCAAGTGTTATTACAGACTATCTATGAACTATGTGGAACTAACTTGGCCTGAACAACCAAAATCACTAAAAGTGACTCAGGCTTTTAGACACTAATCACACTGCATTTCTGGTTCTTACTTGTTCTTACCAGCATGTGTTTTGCCTGAAGTGCTATGAGAATTCCTCCACATGATGACTGAGGCAAGTCAGAGAGCTCTGTATCCAAAACTAAGAGAAATTCTCCATAATGCAAATTTCAGCTTATACCTTTAGCATAAAGCAAATATGGAATTAATGATAATGCTGTTTGGTACATTTAAAACAATCAAAACTATTTTAAAATTTAATTCATGAAACAGAGGAATGAAAAAAAAGCATTTCACACCTTTTTTCCACAGGTTTATTCAGATTATGGAAGGAAATTAGATGAGTCAGTTTATTCTTTGAAGAAATACTCAGTGGTTCCTCCCACATGCCAGGGTATGTGGACATTGGATACCGCTGTGAACAAA
>NW_008462072.1:0-769 GCF_000622305.1 Nannospalax galili
TTGTTATACCCATAGATTAATGCATCTCTCAACTCTCATCAGAGAAACTTCCTTATGCAGCAAATTGTGATTAACACAGAAACCCACAACTGGCCAGTGTTCAGAGAATGAGACTGGTCTGGTTATCCATAAATAGGGCACCTATATCAAACTTCTGCCACCCAAGGCTCAGGGATCATTGTAGAAGAAAGGGGGGAAAGATTGTAAAAGCCAGAGAAGGTGGATAACCACAAGGAAACACAGTTTCCAAAAAGCTGGTCAGTTCCTCAGATGAACTCACAGAAATGGTGACAGCAGGGACAAGTCCCATATAAACTCAAGCCAGTCTCTTTAAGGGTGAGACTCTTGGTAGGTTGAACAGGCTCTAGTGAATGAACCCACAATGAGGGGTAGCTGGAGACACAAACCTGACTCTATGGACATACATATATGCCCATATATATGTCTTGTGTAATATATAAAGAGTATAATATGAATATATACATATATGAGTGCATACACATATATGAGGAAATTTGTTGGAGTATTAGTAAGGGGAGTACAGACATGGGAGGGGTTCTAAATCTGTTCAAAACATATCCTGGGAAATTTGCAAAAAATCAATTTAAAAAGAAAAACAAGAAAGAATTTATTTTGGCCTATTGCTGCAGGCTTGGAATTCCTAATGGTGAGGGCTGCATGGTGGCAGCAGGAAGCTTGCTGATCACTTCTTGATTGAACACAGGAAGCAGAGAGTGAAAGGGAAGTGGGGCAAGTTATACACCCCCCC
>NW_008462073.1:0-769 GCF_000622305.1 Nannospalax galili
CAGCACTTTGAATGCATCATTGTACTTCAACAGCATGCTCAAACAACTCATTTCCAAATGCCAAAATGGCCAGGTTTCACTCCCACCACGGCTATTTTAAGACCTCCAAGTCATGTTTAGAACTGCCAATCGAGTTATTTCTTCGTCTCCTCCTGCCTTGCCAACCGAGGTGGCGTCCTGTGTCACCTTGTCTGATCTTGATGTCATCCTCTGCTCTGTTTCACTGCGGAGCATGATTTCTCCACATTAATGATTTCTGTAAGAACAGAAAAGCTGCCCTCCATTCCTGTTAACACTGTAGTGGGCTTCACAGGACACAAGTTGGGAATCTATTATGCTCACTGTGACCTTTAGTTTTAATTGCCACTCTGGTACAATCTAGAAGCACCTGGGAAGACAGTCTCAGTGAGGAATTATCTAGATCTGATTGGCCTCTGAGAGTGTCTATGGGAGAGTGTCTTGATTATTTTAATGGATGCAGAAGACCCAGTCCAACACGGATGGCATCATTTTCTGGATTTGGGTTTTTGACTATATAAAAGTGGAGAAATCTTGAGACTGGAGAGGTGGCTCAGTGGTTAAGAGCACTGGCTGTTCTTTTAGAAAATCTGGGTTTGAATCCCTGTACCCATATGGCAACTAGCAACCATCCATAACTCCAGCTCCAGGGAATCTGATGCCCTCTTCTGTCCTCCACATGCATAGAATGACACGGTCATACTTACACACATGCAGGCATAACACTCATACACATAAAATAAAATAAATA
>NW_008462074.1:0-768 GCF_000622305.1 Nannospalax galili
AGTTGGGTTTAGAGTGAGACCGTGTCTCAGAAAAATAAATTAACCTTTGGTGATTAAAAAGGGAACAATCAATACAACACTTGAAACTATGATAAGAAGTTAATATCTAAATAATTAAATTATCATCACCCCTCAGAACAAATATCCTAAGTAGAATGTGTAAAGGAATCAAATACACATTTCTCCTAACAAGATGTACAAATGGTGGTAAGCACGTGAAAGATGCTCAGCATCACCAGACAGGGAAAAGCAAATAAAAAAATACACCAAGAGCTACTGGCAATTGATGGCTGCCTGGAGAGACAGTCACAGATAGGATGCCCATGTTCCAGTGGCTGGCTCTACATGCAACACATACAGGCAGCATAAAGCAGGCTCAGTGAGCTTAAAACAGAGTATGTGGAGTTAGGAGTGTAAAGTGGTGGGGAGATTGGAGAGGAAATGGAGAGGAGGCAATAGGCGGTGAATTTGATTAAACATACTATATGCATGTGTGAAATTCCCAAAACCACAAAAAGAAACATACCTAGAGATCTTTGCACATTCATTTGGGTTCATTTCTAAGGTTAAAACAAACCATACTATATGACCTAGCAACTCCGTTTCTGGATGCATGTCCAAAGGATTTAAAGGGGATGGACAGATGGCTCAGTGGTTAAGAGCACTGGCTGATCTTGCAGAGGACCCTGGTTCAATTCCCAGCACCTACATGGTAGTTAATAACCATCCGTAACTCCAGTTCCAGGGGATCTGATGCCCTCTTCTGAC
>NW_008462075.1:0-769 GCF_000622305.1 Nannospalax galili
AAAACACTGGTTCTGCTACTGAGCCCTAAAAATGTTCAGTACTCCCAGCAGAAGTCAGAGATGGACATGAAGGAAGGTGAGCTGCTGTCCCCTTTCAGGCCTGTTGAGAAATTTACCTTAGCAGGACAACACCACAGAAGTGCAGAAATCTGTTTTCTTTGGAAAAATACAGGGCCTGATGAAAGCAAATACTTTTCCAGTCTTCTCTGATTGTCAGTAAATTGTTCAATTTGAATACTGCCTTCTTCCTAGGTCACAAAGCAAATTCTGAGTTGAAAAGAAACTTAGTTTTATCAAATTACTTTCTTCTTGGAAACTATAAATCAAGAACCGGATATTTCTTAATATACTACTCTCTTTCCAGATAATGCAATTAGTAAATTAGCAAATCGCTTGCTTAGGGATGATCTCAATTAAAATGTTTTCCTTAAAAGCCTATAAACCAAGTAACAAATCCTAAGCTGGAGCTTATAAAAATGAATCTTAGAAGCTGTGGAATCACATTATTTAACAATAATGGGGATATTAGCATGAAGTAACCCTCATTTTTTTCTAAAATGTTAATTTCTTTGTTTATACTGTTTACAAAATTCTGCTTACATAGACTCTTCACCGTATCCTACGCATGAACCTATTCCAAACGCCTGTCTTCCCCTATTCACCAAGGCCTCAGGCATCCCACTACCACAAGTGGAGGACTCTCTTGCTCTATCATGAGCAGGGTACAGTATGGTTGGGGTATGACCAACTGGCCTCAGAACTTGGCTCT
>NW_008462076.1:0-769 GCF_000622305.1 Nannospalax galili
CCAACCCATTTGGCACAAGCGTTGCCCCTTGCCACTTTCCTTTGTTTAGGGTACCCTGTCCCCGGCTGGTCAAATGAGACCTCACACATGTAAGCTACATGGTAAGGATTCTGATATTTTGTTTGCTTCCAGAGATAGTATGGTGGTAATGGTTGGACCAGACATGCAAGGAATGTTTGCCTGAATAGAGAACTATTTCTTTTGTTTTGAGGACTATAAGTAAATGATGATTTACTTGAAGACCCCCATGGTGCCCAGCCAAAGATAGCAGTCATTCAGCCTAATTTCCCCTACAGTTACCTACACTAGACACCCTTTGTTGTTCTTTTTGAATATTTTATTGTTTTATTTTATGTATATGAGTGTATTGCCTTTATGTACATAAGCGCACGCGTGTCCAGCAACGGTCTCAGAGGTCAGAAGAAGGTGATGGATCCCCTGGAACTGGACTTTCAGACGGTTGTTAGCCACCATGTGGGTACTGGGAGCGAACTCCGGTCCTCTGCAGGAGCGGCCAGTGCTCTTAACCCTGAGCCATCTCTCCAGTTCCTATTATTTTTAATTTATGTGTATGAGTGTTTTGCCTGCATGTGTGTAAGTGCATCAGGTGCATGCAATGCCCCAGTGAGGCCAGAAGAGGGTATCAGATCCCCTGGAGCTGGAGTTACAGTTGTTAACTGTCATGTGGGTACTGGAAATTGAACCCAGGCCCTCTGGAAGAAAAAGTATTCTTAACCGTTGAGCCATCTCTCCACCGACCCCCCCCCCC
>NW_008462077.1:0-769 GCF_000622305.1 Nannospalax galili
AAAAAAAAAAGGCGGGGGGAGTAGATTCTGGTCTGCTTTCTTCCCTTTTTCTAAAGGTTTTTGACTTCATTTGAGTTACTGTGGCTTGATCAAATAGGACAGTTGGGAGAAGATTGGCTGGAGATGTGGCTGGGACCCTGTGAGAGATTTAAATGATGCACTCTCTTCTTTTGAATTATGTTTAACTTTTTATGTTAAAGTAGTTGCACTTTGCAAAAATAGCCTAGTTCTTGTGTACTCTGCTTAATTATTTTTGTTACCAGTGTAAAGATCAAAACTAGGAAAGTAACATTGTATTATTGCTGATTTAAGAACTTTGCCTCAGTTTCCCATATTGTTCAAGTGAGGCTTTTATCTGGTCTAGAACCCAGTCCAAGATCCTACAATGTATTTACTTGTCATGTAAAACATCTTCATTCAGCTTTTCCTGTTATTAGCACAGACTTTGCCAGTACTGGCTCATGTCAAGGGTAGGAGTGGATGACAGTTTTCAGAATGGCTCTATCTAGTTAGTGAATTGAGGACTGCTTCCTTTGGTGGAATACATATGTGTGCTTTGAGCTCTGATTAGCTGTTTGATTCCATCCATCAAATGAAAAGGACATGTGGGACTGGGTGTGGAGGGCTAGAGTTAACATCCAGCTGGTGAAGGGCAGTTCTCAGCAGTGTGGGGTTGGCTTTAGGCAGAATTGGGTAATTAAAATGCAGGGGCCCAGCAAGCCTGTAGGAACTCCCCAGGAGCAATCCCGAGAGGGGAGAGGCTAAACAG
>NW_008462078.1:0-769 GCF_000622305.1 Nannospalax galili
AAAAAAAATCAAAATTTTTTAAAAAGGCAAATTTGTTCTTATTGTTTCCTGTCTCCTGAGTCATCATACTCCCCAGAAGGATCCATGAGGGAAACTGCCATGACCTGAGTGGACTGAGGAATATCTGTAAATCACTGCTTATTATTTCAAGAAAGGGATTAATTGCACTCCTAAGGATGAGAGAATCTTAATTTCCTGTGGATAATGTTAATTTACTTGGGGCACCCTAAGGGGATTCATGCTTATCTTTGGCTATGATTGTCCAGTGCAGAACTTGGAATACATAGGCATACATGTGAATGTGGCTCCAGAGATAAGCAGGGTAGTAGTGGAGAGAGTCCAGATAAGATCAACATGAAGAGTAGAGAACATAAATGTTTGTCTCTTCTAGGGGGTCTTAGTTCAGACTGAAATAGTTTTGGGAAAGTTGCCTAAGCCTTTTTGGAGATTCGTTGGTCTGGTCCTATCAATGCTAATGTAGAAGTTTCCATTTTGCATTTCCCACAGAAGTCCTTCTTGTCCTTTAGAAAAAAGAGTGATCATTCCTACAGAATATCAGAAACTTTCCAGTGACATTTGTAGAAAGGTTTGAGATGGAGGATGATAGTATAGCACATTTAACAATCCTCTGAGGTAAGGAGGCATGATGGTGTTAAACAGAAAACATCATTTTCCTTAGGATTTGATTATCAAGTAGCCCCCAGTTCCACATTCATTCTGAGGAGGTGTTTGCTGCTACAAAGTGCCGATTTGCCATGTGCAAGAGAGA
>NW_008462079.1:0-769 GCF_000622305.1 Nannospalax galili
TTTTGAGCAGAGAAAATGCAAAATTCATGCCTGGTGCAACACTGGAGAAGAACCTGGTACTTTGTGTTTTATTTTGTGTTGTTTTGAGTCAGAGTGTCACTATGCAGCCCAGGTTGAATTCTAACTCAGGTTGCTCCTTTTGAAACCTCCTGAGTGCAGGGATTCTAGGCATGCATCATCACGCCAAACAACCCTGGCTTTATTCAGGTCCTACAAATCTGTGGCTCAAACCTGAATGTGTATTCCTCTCTTCTCCTCTCCCTCCAGGTCTAAGTCTCGGTTTCCCTGTCTCTCCCTCCCAACTTTCTTTCTTTCCTTCCTTCCCCCCTCCCTCCTTCCTCTTTCCTCTCTTCTTACTGACCATCAACTTTCAGATTACAGATCCTTATGAGATTCTATTGAAAGCTACATGTTTTCTCTCTAGGAAAATGTACATGTACTGTAAGGCTTAAGTTTGTCATTCTGATTTTCTTCTTCTCTTTTTCCTTTTGTTTGTGTGTGGTATATGCATATGTGTGCGGGTACACATGTTCACCTGGGTATACACATGCTGAGGCTGGAGGAGGACTCCAGGTGTTCCTCTCTGTCACTCTCTGTCTTGTTCCCTTGCAACAAGATTTCTCACTGAACCTGGAGCTCACAATTTTTCCACTAGGCTGGCTGGCTAGCAAGCGCCAACAATCACCCAACCCACTTGGGACATTGCTAGTTAAGAACCACTAAAATTTCTACTGTTTTTGCCCAATTTGAAGAAGTGGGGGTGGGGGTG
>NW_008462080.1:0-769 GCF_000622305.1 Nannospalax galili
CACCAACTGGGGACAAAATGTCCAAATATTTGGAGCTTATGGGGGTCATTCCCATTCAAACCACCACAAGCTCTGACTTCCCTTTTGCCTTCCATATCTCGTGAGTGTTTCCCATTGGCAGACTCTAAAAGGAATCTGCTGTCAAGAGATTCTTAGAAATGCAATTATTAAATGTCTGATGTCTGTAATAAAAGGCAAAGTAAAGATAAAATGAAGACAAACATTAATAGAAGCAGGAAAGCAACCCACCAACCAAACAAAGCATCCCAACGCCACAGACTGTTCACATTGCAAGGTGCTTAGAGCAGTTATGTGCAATCTTATGCTACGATGAAGCCCATCCATCGTCAGCTTTGCTGGCATTCCAGATGCCCTCCTCCTGAGCATGGCACCTTTTCTCCTTTCTTGGGTGACCACTACTCTGTCATGATGATCACTTCTGGAAATTCTTTACACTTTTGACAACTTAGGTATAAATCATATTGTTGGTTTTGGGCTCTCAGATAAATGAAATAATTTTACTTATATTTTGTGTCTTGTTGCTGGATATGAATATTATGTTTTTGAGATTCTTCCACATTCTCACTCATAGTTACTGTTGATTCTTTTCACTGCTATATAGTATTCTATTCTAGAATATGTTATAATTCATCCATTTCACTGTAAATGTGTTTTGCCTGTTTGTTTGCAGGCCCAAACCTTTAAGACCTATGCCCATTCTCCAGTCCTGTAAATGGTTTTTGAATTGTTGTCATCTTTTGGTTAAACC
>NW_008462081.1:0-770 GCF_000622305.1 Nannospalax galili
GTGTTTCTGCTGCTGTTTGGGCATACAGATGTTCTTTGTTGGTTGTATGTCCAGTAAGAACTTCTATTCTGCCTTTGCTTAATTTAATTTTGGTTCCTTTTATACTGTTTATGTAGCTTGGTTGCTTTTTGCTCAGATATGAAAGATAAAAGGGTGTGTTCTGGGTAGTTGGTGATACACAGTAATAGATAAGCTGGTAAGGGTAATAGGAAGGCTGGGCTGGGTCATACAGATCAGGAGCCAGTGGAATGTATGGTAGAGGTTTAGTTAGGCTTGGTTAGGAAGTTAGTCAAGGGCTCTGAGGCAGAGGACTTGGAGTAGCCTTGGGTCCAAGGCTATCAGGGAAGGGGGAGTAGGTTGGAGGTATTGAGGCTACCTGCTACTTAGGAATGGAATAGAGACATGGTGGGTGGGCTCTGACTTACCAGAGTCCTGAGTGGGCCAGTCTGTTAGGTAGGTTAGGAGCCAGCAGAAGATGAGAGTGGGGAATACCTGAGGAGGAATTTAGCAATCTATGCTAGGGACATTAGCTCATCTGGGTTAGGAAACTACTCCAGGAATCAGATATAAAGTAATTGGAGTGGGTTTGGGTCCAAGGCTAGAAGGAGATATGATGGGAGTGGAGTAGGCTGGACGAGTATGCAGTCTTTAATATACTTTTACATAAGTAAGAAATCCATACATATAGAATATATATCTTAGCCTGAGAAATCAAGGAAGAAATAGTTTACATGACAGAGACCATTTGGGTTATTCAATAACATTACCCT
>NW_008462082.1:0-770 GCF_000622305.1 Nannospalax galili
CTCAAAAGACCATAAATGCTACCTGTCCAATTTGGTGAAGAAAAGCATCTTCTTTTTCGTTTGCTGGAAACCCTACACAGAGCAGCCAGGGCCACCCAAAGCATGCCACAATTAATTTCCCAGTGTGCAATGTTGCCTGTGGGGAGAAGAGGTGTCGGCTCATTTCCTATTCATGAAGTCATACCGCCAAGCTTCATTTGCATGAAGTAATTTCTGGGGCTGAGAATCCACCATAAAATAAATCCATTTCTTCTCCAGGATCTGCGCTCTTCACTGAGATGAGTAAGCAGTGCGTGCTGTGGGACACACCCTCTGGACCACAAGAACCTGATTTCCTAGGAATCTAAACTATCCTGGTTTCAATGTACTCTAATGCAACTCTGCTTCAAGGCCTATTTTTGGACTGCATAGAACTTCTTTCTGCTGATCCAAACACAGAGATTTTACAAGCAGTGGTGTCAGAGTACTGCACCAGGGTGCTCCGGGGCATGGGGGTGGGGGCGGGGGACTCTTAAGAAGAAAGGGAGGCAGCCTGCTGTGTCCTGACTGGAGGAGTTACTAGAAATGTAGATGACACCTTTGGAAAAGCATAGCATTCTCATGAAGATGTCCCACCCTAGTCACTGGAACCTGTGAACAAAGGGACTTTGCAAATGTAATTCAGTTTAAAGACTTTGGGATGTATCCTGGGGTATCCCACTGTTCTAGTTTGTTTCTTAATTGCTATGACAAAATACTCTGACCAGTACCAACTTGAGGAGGAAAGGGTT
>NW_008462083.1:0-770 GCF_000622305.1 Nannospalax galili
CTGACTAGACCTCAGTGGATTAACTTGCACTGAGGGACATCTGGGGACATTCATTTGCCATGATAGCCCTTAACATAAATGACAGAATGCATGAATTCCAGTGTGTGAGGGGTCTATGAGAGGGGGACAATGGGGAAGGTAGTTTAAAGATGATTAAGCTGTACTGTATGAAATACACAAAAAATTGATGAAAAATTAAAAAAACTAAAAAACAAAATTTGAACCCAAGTGATTCATATTCAAGAAAGAAAGGATATTTTCCAGAATTCGAGCTAGTACATATAAAATTTAAGAAATGATGGCAGTAAAATACCTTGTGTTGCCTAAATCTGTGGTAATTAATTATACCTATGCATATTCACAAGCGATTTTGGAATATGATGTAGGCCAATAAAAATAATGACTATCTCCACTTGATTTATGACATGTACTTCTTCAGCAGTAAAATTATTCAGTAGAACTCCGGATAAAAAGAAAACAATCGAGTGAGCTTTGACTCACAGTGACATTTATCTTCGATAAGAATCCTCATTAAGTTACTCCATCTAAAACCAACTGTAGTGGATGTGGCAAGAGAATGCCTTATGGACTGAAAAACAGAAATGCATTCATCGTGAGAAAAATAGAAATGCTCAGTGTGCAGTGTGATAGAATGCAGCAACACAGAGAATAATGTCAAACTAGACAGGAGTTACTGCCCTTTGGGGAGCAAGGGCCAGCCATAGATCATGAGCCAGTCTCACAGCACACAGGACCACTCCCCTGACTGT
>NW_008462084.1:0-770 GCF_000622305.1 Nannospalax galili
GTCATTTTCTTCAGTGATGATGCCACCGATAAGTTACCCATGCTCCAGTAAATTACTTCCCACCCAGGCTCATGGAAGCACCTCCAATTAAACTCAGAGGATCAGACACAAAAAGAAAAAAGTAGAGAGGGACTTGTTGAGAAGAAGAAGGTTTCCAGTGGGAGAGGGAGGGGACGTAGGAGGGAATGAAAAGGGATCAAATATATTATTTATATAAATGTATGAAGCTGTCAAAGAATTTTTTAAAATGTTGGTTACTAATAACAAATCTCCTGTATTTTTTTAATAATAAGCAGTTTTCAATCACTACAAATGGAACCAGGATACGTACTATAGACACAGAGAAACTAAGAAAATCAACTGAAAAGCCCCAAGCCCTGTGCATAGTCACCTACATGCATGTATTGAAATTCTAGTCATCAATGTGATGATTGGGGAGATGGGCTTTAGGAGGTCATTAGGTCATGAGGGTGGAGTCCTCAACAAGGAGATTCACACCCTTATGTAAAAGTCTCCAAGGGGCTGGGGAAATAGCTCAGTGGTCAAAGTGGTTGCCTTGCAAACATGAGGATCTGAGTTCAATTCCCAGGACTCACATTAAAAGCTGGGCAATGCAGTGGCATGTGCCTATAGTCCTAGAGCTAGGGAGCCAGAGACAGGAGTGTCTTAGTTTCTTTTCTGTCTATGATAAGACACCATGACCAAGGAAACTTCTAGATGGAAGAGTTTATTTGGCTTATGGTTCCAGAGGGATAAGAGTCCATCATGAT
>NW_008462085.1:0-769 GCF_000622305.1 Nannospalax galili
TGGGTCAGGGCTGGCAGCTAGGAGCCTGGCAGGAATATGATTTACTATCGTTTGTACAGTTGCCTCTTAGACATGGCTTCTCACACACCTGACCACACACCGCAGGTGTCGCAGAGATCTGTCAGGGGAGGATGGACCCAGTGCAGTGGGCACGTGCCTCTCTCCCTCATTTGGAGCCCATGGAAGCAGATGTAGACAGGGAGGGTTTATTCTGAGGTGGCCCCAGGAGCAGGAGGCAAAGAGAAGGGTTAAAGATGTGTTAGGAGCCTGAGGCTCAGACCCTCTGGGTGTCTCAGCTTTACCCCCACAGGACCCGGAGATGCCATTTCCAGCTCTGGGGCTCTCAGGTCGGTATGGGAGGCTGGGTCTTCAGCAGTTCAGTGATGCTCTGAGCGTAGGCTCAGGGAGCAGACATAGGGCAGCTCTAGGCAGTGGATGCAGACCCCCAGAGTCCCACAGACCCCCAGAATCCTACAGCCTTGGATGACACCAGAGACTATCAGGTACAGGCTCCCTCTCCTCAGGAAGTTCTGTCCACTCCCGCAGCCCATCCCTCTGCCTGTCCGAACACATCAGGCCTCTGTGCCTCTGTCCTTTGTCCTTTTTTTCCCACAAGACTCAACTCCTGTGTCACCTCCCCTGTGAAGCTGCCTCAACATTCCAGGTAGCCGAACTCCTTTCCTGTGTCCTGTGGTGCTTTGCACAGGCCTGTGTTATGCGGTGTCCTAGTTTGTTTCTCCATTGCTGTGACAAAATACTCTGACCACTA
>NW_008462086.1:0-770 GCF_000622305.1 Nannospalax galili
CCTGTAAACCAAAAAAAAAAAAAAAAAAACACCCCACTTTTCCCTACAAATTGCTTTTGGCCAGTTTCTTATCACAGCAACAGAAAACAAACTAGTACAGGACAGAAATTGGTGACAGTAGTGGAGTGACTGCTGTGACCGTGATCTTTTTACAAAGGCTTGTGAATGGATTTTGGAACGTTGGTCTGGAAAAGCCATTGAGTGCTTAGAGTTTAGTGGGCTGTTTTGTGGGAGCTTGGAAGATAAGAATGCTGAAAGAAAAGATGATGGAAGCCGAGCTTGTGAGGTTTCAGAGGGAAACAATGACTCTGCCATAACCATTCCTATGATATATTTGAATTAATCTGTGGACGTGAAACCTGTGTTTCACTGGGACAATAGATACTGGTTAGCTAGGGCTTAAAAATCATTTGTGATTAATAAGAAACCAGCATCTCTGAGGTGAAATCTTCTGGCCTAGAGGCGGCCAAGTTTGCATCTCAAGCTGGCAGCTGAACTTGGTAATGTGTAAGAGTCTTCCATGTAGTGTAAGAGTCTTCCACGTGGTATAAGAGTCTTCCATGTGGTGTAAAGGTCTTCCACATGGTACTGGTTTGGGTAGCATGAACGCTGAAAGACTGAAGGGGTCGTGGAGAGAAGCTGAGGCTCAGCACCATGAGGCAGGGTTGAAGTCCCTGAAGAGATCCCAGGGAAGGCTGTTGGTAAAGGTATGGCCTCAGTTTCAGTGATCAGACAGATAGACAGATAGACAGAAGATAGAGAGAAAGAGA
>NW_008462087.1:0-770 GCF_000622305.1 Nannospalax galili
GATTAGGGTTAGGGTTTGTATTGGCATAAGCATTAGGGTTAGGGATAAGTTTAGACTTAGGGTTCTGGTTAGGCTTAGGGTTAAGAAAGGGTTACAGTTATGGTCAGTGTTATGATTATGGTCAGGGTTTGGGTTCATTTTAGGGGTAGATTAGGGTTAGAATTAGTGTTACGGTTAAGGTTAGGTTTAAGTTTAGTGTTAGGGTTAGGGTTAGGTTTAGGTTTAGGGTTAATTGTTAGGATTATGGTTAGGGTTAGGCATAGTTTTAGTGTTTGGGTTAGGTTTATGTTTAGGGTTTGTGTTATGCTTGGGGTTATGTTTAGGGTCATGGATATTGTTATAAGATATGGGGTTAGGGTTAGGCTTAGTGTTAGGTTTAGCCCTAGTTATAGGGTAAAAGATAGTGTTAGTGTTAGTTTTAGGGTATGAGTGTATAGGTATAGGTTTAGAGTAAGGGTTAGGTTTATGGTTAGAATAAGGGTTAAGGTTAAGTTAGGTTTAGGCTTAGCATTATGGTGAGGGTTAGGGTAGGGTTAGGGTGAGCATTAGGGTTTGGATAGAGTTAGGGTGGGTGTTAGGTTAGGCTTTGGGTTAGTGTTAAGGCTAGGATTAGAACAAGGGTTAGGGTTAGGGTTATGATTAAGGTTAAGTTTAGAGTGAGCGTTAGGGTTAGGGTTATGTTAAGGTTTAGGATTGGGGTTAGGTTTAGTGTTAGGGTTTGGTATAGAGTTAGGGATGGGATTATGGTTATAGTTAGGGTTGGGATTAAC
>NW_008462088.1:0-770 GCF_000622305.1 Nannospalax galili
ATGCAGATGTCTGTGGTTCATTTCGATGTATGGTGAAATTTAACTCTACAGTTTCCTTGATTTTTTTTTCTCAGCCGATACACCCATTGTTGAGGTGGGATATTGAGTTCACACACCGTTATTGTACCTCGGACATGTGTCATTTTATGCTCAGCAGCATTTGTTTTATGCATGGTTTTCACCAACATTCAGTGCTTATACATTTATAGTTATTGGATTTTTGTTACCTTATTAATATGTCGACACCCTTTTTCTTCTCTTCTGACTGATGTTGGCTTGCTGTCTAAGTTGTCAGATAGCTGAATAAACTAGGACAGCCTATTCTCAGGTCTCATTTGCTTGGTGCATCATCTTCTATCATTTCATTTACAGTCTCTGTGTATTTTGTTAATGAGGTACATTTCTTATATACAGCAAACCCTGTACTTAATAGCCATGAAATAGAATTGATAATGTACCTGTCAACTGTGGAATGCTGCAAGATGCAGCCTGTGTGCTAAATGGTGTCTTATTCAGCTATTGGAAACAAAATTATGACATTTGTTGTGAAATGGATGGAAATTGAGGTCAGCATTTTAAAACAGATAAACCAGATTCAGAGAATCAAATGCCTCATGTTTTTCTTTTATATACAGTATTTAGATTTAATAAAAACACAAGGCATGAAAGTGGAAGGGAAGCTACTGGGGGTAGAAGACAAGCATCAGGAGGAAGGAGATGTTTGAGACAAGGTGACGAGAGTTGAGTATGAGAGAAACACAATGACGTAC
>NW_008462089.1:0-770 GCF_000622305.1 Nannospalax galili
AGTTGATTTGGTCAGTGTTTCTATCACAGCAACAGAAAAGTAACTAATACAACAGGTGAATGATGGGAATCTGTCATAGTAGTGATTTTGTAGCTGTCAAAACTGATAACCTTGAGGATCTCCCTCTGTTAACTCTGTTCCATTAACCAGCAATCAGCTTCAAGTTCAGAGACCAATACAGCTTTACTTGAGAATGACTTGCAAATGCTTACTTCTTTAGTTCTTAGGTGTCTGATGCATTGTGGGTATCCTCTCCCCCCACACTAAGTCCTCAACAGTCCCTTTCCAAGATTTACCAAGCTAAGTTTCGAGGTATGACCCACTTAGTGTATTTAGAGTCATATGTGTACCCATTGGATTGGGACTATCCATTGGAGCCATGTAATGTCACAACTTATGACAATGACTCCCCCCACCTCCAATTTCCTGAATCTGTGTGTAGGAAACAGCTCACCAGTGAAGGTATTCCTATACTTTAGACACAAGATCTGTCTGTGTGGTCCAGGTGGGTCTCAAACAAGAGGCAATCTTCCCACCTCAACCTCCTGAATTCCTCAGATTATAAACATATTTCAACATGTAAAGTTCCTTTGAATGACTTTATTTATACCAAAATGCCTACATGAAAAACCTTTAGAAATATCCATGGAATGAAAAACTCAAAGCCTGATTCCTGAATATAAAAATAACATTCCATTGGGCTTACCACTTAGGAAGTCAAAAGAAGATAAACATGGTGAACCACATTGTGATCTCTATCTGACAGGATG
>NW_008462090.1:0-770 GCF_000622305.1 Nannospalax galili
GGCACTGCATAACACCGGTGCACTTACACGCATGCAGGCAATACACGCATACACATAGAATAACAATATTTTGAAAGGTTAAATGTGTTGAAGGACCAAACACTAACATGACAAAGGACTCACGGTCAAATCTGGACAGAGTCCTCCAGTTCCCTGTGCTTGTCGTTTCTAAAATAAGAACTCTAGTGTAAATCAGAGTTAATTCCCCAGTCACGGCTTAGGGTGTCATGCCGCTGGAGAGCCACCCGTGGGAAGGTGCTGGGGGACCCTACGCAGCTGCTCCCACTACTTTCTACAGTCAGAGGGACTGTAAATCCTCTTCATAATTCTCAGAAAGCTCCCAGCTCCAATTCAGCTAACCTGACTCTGGGACACACGTCTGAACGTTCTGGTTACAGAGTCTGCTGTCCTGTCTTGGAGCTGACCTGCCCTCCGAGTTCCCCAAAGCCCCACAGATCAGCAAGGGCTCAGCTGACACAGAGCCCTGAGGAGGGCGCTGAGCACTAGAGATGTGGTAAAAAGTGCTTCCTAGTGACCTGAATTCAAGCCTCTGACCCCACAAGGGGAGGCACCGACTTCTGAAAGCTGTCCCCTGATCTCCACTAACATGCATGCATGCACTCATATTCACAATAAATATTTTTTAAATTATTTTTTATTTTATGCGTATGTGTGTATTGCCTGCATGTGGGTAAGTGCACCCGTGTCATGCAAGGCCAGCGGAGGTCAGAAGAAGCTGTTGGATCCCCTGGAACTGGAGTTACAGACAG
>NW_008462091.1:0-770 GCF_000622305.1 Nannospalax galili
ATCATAGCTGGGGATATGACTTGGTTCAAATCCAACTCATTTGTTAGAGAACTCAGTTCCAGCAGCAGGTGAGGACGACTTACCGTAAACCCACAATGAGGAATACTGAAGTGCTGAATCCATGAAACCTCAGGCATCTGAGTTCCAAAATATAGCGAAAAGCTGGAGAAAAACTACAAAGACAAAACCCAGGAATTAGAACTAGTCTAGTGACTGAAGAATTCTAGACAAAATCCTCTTAAAGCCTCTGATAAGCTTCTGTATGTTTCTGCTAGGACCAGCTCTTTTTTGAAATTCTTCCCACTTAAAACAGGAGTATTCATTCTTTGCATAACTAAGGCTGTTGATAGTTTTTACAAAAACAACATACCAGTAATCTTTATTGCATATTCTATTTATTTGGATGATCTTGAATTATGAAGACTATGTCCTCATCTTTCTCTGTAACCCCAGCAGTGGAAGATTATGAAATGCATTTGTCCCTCAGTATCTGAGGGGTTAGGCCCAAGTCCCACCACACCTGGCAGAAGCCAAGCCCTGAAGAAGCTCCATTATTATTCAGTACAGTATTTGAGGTCTTTGTCAGACAAATAACACAAGTGAAGGAACAAAGGGGATACAAATAGGAAAGGATGAATTTACCCCTATTTGCAGAAGATATGATTCTAGACATAAAAACTCTAAGACTCTACCAGAAAACTTTTAGAGCTGATGAACACATTCAACAAGTAGCAGGATGAACAGTTAGCACACACACAATAATCAGCCTT
>NW_008462092.1:0-770 GCF_000622305.1 Nannospalax galili
AGAGCCCAGTGCAAGGTGTGTCTCCATTCCGGAGAGGCCAGGAAGAGGGGTGAGGCATAAAATCATGGGCTAGCAAGGGAGAGAACAAGGCCAAGTTATTTCCTCTGGTTCTGGTTTCAGGCAACTCAGGACCAGTGACCAGAAGATCAGTAACAACTGAGCAGTGGGCTTGATCAAGGACTGCAGTAAAACTCATAGCTGTTCAAAGTAGAGAGAGTGAATGTCATGGAGTGCTAGGCCTCAAATGGGACATCTACATCACACCTTCTCCCCAAGGCTCAGAGAACATCCTGGAAGAGGGAATGGAAAGATTCTAAGAGCCAGAGGTCAGGAGGACCCGAGGAAAACAGTGTCTTCTAGATATGACAGGTTCACTAAACTCATGAACTCACACAGCTGTGGTTTACCTACACAAGATCAGCCAGTCAACATTCTAGCATGGAGTGGGAAGGGGTTCACAGGTCCCCACCCCTAATTGAGGAGCCATGGACAACTGATGGAGTCTGAAGGAAGGAGAGTCAAGTTTAAGGGTGTGGGTCCTGGTAAACCAAACATTCTCAATAGATGGTCCTATACCCAGAAGCATATGGGAAGCACAAATTGGAGTGGGTGAATTATCTTTTCTAAGTGGTTGGCTGGCTGTGGTGGTGTATGTCTTTAATCCCAGCACTCAGGTGGCAGAGGTAGGCAGATCCCTGTGAGATCGAGGTCAGCATAGACTACATAGAGAGTTCCAGGACAGTTGGGGCTACAGGGAGACCCTGTCTCAA
>NW_008462093.1:0-770 GCF_000622305.1 Nannospalax galili
TTTTTAAAAAAAAATTTCAATCAAATTTGAAAATGTCCAGTGGAGGAAAATACGAAGAAAAGAGTTGAAGTAACCAACCTCAACAGAACAAGCAAGGTTATTAGGCATTAAATAAATCTAAGAGGGCACCTCCTGATGGCCTGGGGTCTAGAGGAAGGAAATCTCTTACAAGCTCAGGGATGTAAGCTTCTGTTTCAGTCCATTTTTGAATTATTTAATGGAAGACTAAGAGCCCTGAAAGGAGACCCCATTTTCCCCTGTATCCCATCCTTTGGAAGTGTGATTCAAATAAGGAATCTGCCTCTGAGGTCTCAGTGCAGAGTCAGGCTTGCTTCCTCCCAGGAGAGTTGCTTACTACCTAGAGAAGTATTGGGTAGATGTCTTTCCATGTCTGGAGAGCTCTATCCACATTTGTTTCCAAACTTCTTCCTTCCCTCCACTTCTGTAATTGACTTCCTTTTCTAGTTTCTTGAACTGAATTTTTGTTTCCATATGTTTTCAGGTAATTAAAGCATCAAAGTGTGTACAGTACTGTTCTTGTCAATGTAAATTCCTTGCCACCCATTTGCTTCATCATTCATCTTTGTTTTGTTATAAAAATCTTTGCTTTATACTAGGAAATTTTCACTGCCTTAGACAACTTTTAAAACCAATATACCAGGAGCTGGAGAGATGGTTCAGGGTTAAGAGCTCTGACTGCTCCTGCAGAGAACTGGGGTCCAATTCCCAGCACCAGCATGGTGACTAACAACTGTCTGTAACTCCAGTTC
>NW_008462094.1:0-770 GCF_000622305.1 Nannospalax galili
CCTGGAGGAAGTGAGCAGACTCTGCAGCTGTGAGTGTTGAGGAAGTGTTTGTTCCAGGGCTGGAATACCAGTGTTGATTGCATGTCTTGGCCCCTCTCCAAGATTCTTGGAGCCTCTCAAACCTCTCAAGGGCATTACATATTCTGACAGGGCTTCCACAAATTCTCCCACAGATGCTCACACTGTGCATCGGAAAGTGCAGGCTTTGTAGCAGGAGTTCCTGATGACTGACGACTGAATGGTCAGGAAAATTGTCTTATGGTTTTATGCATATTTGACGTCATATGCTCTTTTTTATAAGTAATAGTATGCAAAGATGGAATTTCTAGTTAAGTCTTATTAACTCTTTAAAATCAGAAACATTCACACATCTGGAGCCGTGAGCTATTCCTTAAAAAATAGAATAAAAAACGTTCTCACCCACATAACTCCTTAGATCTAGTCTCTCCTCTCAGATTCACAAAACTGAGTCATGTGGACTAGACTGCCTAGGATTTGCATGCTGGGTTGGGTTGGGTTCAGGCACTGAAGGAGAAGCCCAGCAGGGTGCCAGAGGATTCAGGACTGTTCTCTGCCTGATCTCCTGCAGTGCTGTGCTGGGACTCTTCCTCTCCACAGGACTCTCCCAGGATGCTTGCTCCCCCTAGGCTCTTCAGTGTTGGGGTGGAAATCTGAGTTCAGTTTTCTAGTTTCTGGATGCGTCTCATTCCTTGTTTATTTCATTAGCTTGCTAACTCTGTAACATCTTCATTAGTTTGATCACTTACACC
>NW_008462095.1:0-770 GCF_000622305.1 Nannospalax galili
TTTTTTTTTTGCAGAAAGGAAATCACTTCTCTTGAAAAGACAGTGCAAATTCAAGTGCCCAAAACTGACCTATTTTTAGTGGGCTCCAAGAATACAAGCCAATTCTGAGCTTTCCTGGTAAATGGGGTAGTCCTAAGCACACTATGAAAAAGGGGTGACTCAGATTTCTTTGGGGAGAGAATTCCTGTTGGTATCTGCATACAATGCATACCAGAAACTTCTGAGGTAGAATTAAGACAAAAAATCTGGCTTGAGAGCAAGAGGAAATTACCCTTTGTGCAGAGTATTTTGCCTTATCTGGTAGATTTGTATGCATTTTGGAGGACTTCCTGAACAGTCATGAAAGGTCAGACTCACAGTAAGTACGAAGTATAGACGCTAAAAATATCTATAAAGACAGAGAAAAGACTCAGACTTAGATGTGTAATACAACAGGTGAAATTATAAAACCTCACAGTGTGCCTGAAAGATGCCTCCTCGATTGTAGACAGCGATGGACATGAAGAGATCGAAGCCTGAATGCTGAAATCCAGATGTTATCATTAACAAAAGCTCTATATAAGACAGTATGGTGCACTGAAGCTGATTTTGTGAGGATCATGGAGCTGTCAGGATGAAAGGGGTTTTCTCTCTACTCTACAGGCCTCACATGTCATGGGTGACACTTGCATTCACTCCTTAACCGGAAATAGAGACAGACATCTGGAGAAGCAGGAGAAGGATGGGTTTGGAGAACACAGAACATGCAGCTCTTTGGGAAGATCTGAGGA
>NW_008462096.1:0-770 GCF_000622305.1 Nannospalax galili
ATGTATGTATTGCTAGGGATGATGGAACTTGGGGCCTCAAACGTGCTAGGCAGGTGCTCCAGCATGAGATAGCGCTGACCTGTACCCTCAACTGCTTTTCCAGTTTTTGTGCTTTTTTTCTTGTCTCGGGGTGCTTGCAAGTATTGGATGCAAATTCTTAGTCCTTGATTGTGTGTCACTGTGGGGAGATGCTAGCTCTGGGTTTTGTGTGGGTGGTTTTACTGGTTTTATTGTTATTGTTATGTTTTTGTTTGTTTTGAAGTAGGGTCTCACTTTCTTGCCCTGATTAGCCTGGATTTTGCTGTGTAAACCAGGCTAGCTTCAAGCTCAAGAGAGTTGACTGTCTCTGCCTTCCAGATGCTGGGGTTAAAGGCACGTGCCATCATACTTAGCCTTTCAGAGGTGGTTTGTTTTGTTTTGTTTTGTTTTTGAGGTAGAGAAGTTCCCTTCTGGTCCTAGTTTGTGGAACATTTTTTTTAATTGAAAAAAATTTTTTTGCATGTATGTTAGGTGCATCCCATGAGTTCAGTGCCCTCAGAGGCCAGAGGAGGGTGTCAGATTCCTGGAACTGGAGTTACAGATGTTGTTAGCCCCCCTATGGGTGCTGGGAACAGAACTTGTTTCCTCTGCAAGAGCAGTCGGTGCTCTTAACTACCATCTCTCCAGCCTAGTTTTTTTTTTTTTTAAATCATGACTAGGTAAATGCTTTTCCTATGTTGATGTCAGTAGGACATTTCTCTTTTTTTTTTTTTTTTTTTTTTTTTTTTTTG
>NW_008462097.1:0-770 GCF_000622305.1 Nannospalax galili
TTTTTTTTCTGAGTATAAAAACTTCCAGACATCATGGGCTGGAGCAGATTGGAACGAGAACAGATAAACATAGGCCAGCGGTTAATTTCATCTTTGTTGTTAGAGGCATTCAACTGCCTACTGTCAGGATGCTGTTGACCACTATTGACAGTAATGTCATCAGGCACTCCCACCACTCTGTTCAGAGGTGTTGTCACCTGTGTTTTTACTGTGCTGAACTATCTCAGCAAAGCTTTAAATACTAAGCAAATTTTTGTGGAAAATATTGAATTGTTATTTGATGAGTTTGACCCTGTTTTCCACTGAAGTTGAGTTTCCTTGTGAAGGGAGAAATCATTTTCATTATGTACTATTTAAATGTTTAATAAATATGTGATTAAGTGTTAAAAAAAAAAAAGATCCCAATGCCAGGAATGGACTCCTTGAGAAGTTGTTGACTAAGGGTCAACACTCAAATAATATTGACCATTGACCCTGCCACCAGAACTCCATGGTAAGTCCATATTGTTGAAGACAGTGCTGACATGAGCTGTAGATCAAGCAAGGAGAAATCAAGCTGGTGCTGACCTTAAAGCTTTATCTCTACTGGCTAGGTGTCATAGTGCTGGAAGGTACCGTACAAGCTACGTGAAGATAAAATTTATCATTAACATTAAGTTGGGGTTTTAAAGCCTCAAGTGAAGTCTACAAGGTCTATTCCTTCTGTCCCCCATTTGGCTAATTCCTCCAAGGGGTGGGGCCAGCCACGGAGGGTGGACTACTGAGGTGCT
>NW_008462098.1:0-770 GCF_000622305.1 Nannospalax galili
AGTCATTTCTCACGAACTGCTTTCTTCTTAATAAGGAAAAATGCTGCCCATATATAAGATTTTAGAACTTGGCTCAGTTCACATTACAGTGCCTAACTATAGCCAAGAGAAGAGGCCCATATTGTTTTAACCAAAAATCAAATGATAGTTAAATTTCTTCTCTCTCTCCCTCTCTAGAAGCCATCTGGGAGGGACCTCACTCTGTGATTCTAGCTACTTCAGCAGTTATCAAAGTGCCTGAAAGCACATCCAGGGTTCATCACTCTTGAGTCTAGCCTCAGAGACAAAAAGATAAAGATGGAAGATCCCAATAAACGAACACTCTTGAGAGTCTATCAAGTGATTCTAATGGACTTTTATTTGGACATTTATAAAATATCCTCTGTTCTGGCTTCTCACAGTTCCCTGCCTAGGACTTCTAATACTAATAACTTCCTTTTCTTCTACCTCAAGTGTCTTTACAAGCACCAGTCAAGGACTTCATCTTCTTCTCCCTACAGCTAATAGTCACATATTTTGGGGATCCCCTGAACAGGGCCACTGAGGAGTACCCTAACAGACAAGCCTGAAAGCTAGAAAGAACTAGGTTGGTCATTGCCCAAGTACCATACTGGCAGTTAAGTTACCTTTTCAGAGGGGGTGGGGATTGTTAAAAATCCTAAATGATTTTAGGGTTACCTCTTCAGAGGGGAAATGAAGGCCTAAATCTCTGACAAGGAGATAGAGCTACTGATACTGGGCAACACACTGCTTGTCTTGTCACTAAACAG
>NW_008462099.1:0-769 GCF_000622305.1 Nannospalax galili
GGCCTTGAACTCAAAGAGATCTACCTGCCTCTGCCTCCCGAGTGCTGGGATTAAAGGTCTGGCACAGCAAGTGTTTTTAACCTCGGAGCCATCTCTAGCCCCCGCATAATTTTTTTTCTTAAAAAAAGGACAAAACAGGTTGGGCATGGTAGTGCATAACCATGGCTCACGCCTTCAATTCTAGCACTCTGGAGGCAGAAGCAGGTGGATCTCTCTGAGTTAAAGGCCATCCAAGGTTACATAGCAAAAAGCAAAAACAAAAACAAACAAAAACAGGCATGCACATAATTGGGAGAAAATATTTGAAAAAATGTATCAGATGAAGTATTGATATACAAATTTTGTAAAATGTAAATAACATCTAAAATTCAGTAGTAAGAAAACCCAATAAAGGTGTCTGGAGAGATAGCTCAGCTGGTTAAGAGCACTGGCAGCTCTTACAGAGGACCCGGGTTTGGTTCCCAGAAACCACATGTGGCTAACAACAGTCTGTTACTCCAGTTCCAGGGGATGGGATCCAATGAGGCCCTTTTCTGACTTCTGTGGGCATTGCATGCACATGGTGCACTTACCTACATGTAGGCAAAACATTCATACACATAAAATAAAAATTAATTACTTAATTAAAAAAGAAAACCCAGTAAAAATGGGCAATAGGTTTGGGCGAGCTCTTCTAAGGAGTGTATGACTATTGATAAGTACATAGAAAAGCACACATCTTTAATGATCAGAGACATGCAAATTGAAGTCGTGTGTGTGTGTGTGTGTG
>NW_008462100.1:0-770 GCF_000622305.1 Nannospalax galili
AAGGACGGTTCGTGGCCGCCATGTGGGTGCTGGGAATCGAACCCAGGTCCTTTGCAAGAGCACTCAGTGCTCTTAACTGCTGAACCATCTCGCCAGCCCCTTAAAATTATTTTTAAATTATGTGTATGTATGTGGCTACGTGCACTTGAGTGCAGGTGCCCATGGAAGCCAAAGGCAGCCAATCCCCATAGTGTTGGAATTGGAGTTACAGACAGTTGTGATCCACCAGGGGGTGCTGGGAACCAAACTTTGGGTCTTTGCAAGAACAGTACACGTTCTTAACCCCTGAGCCATTGCTCCAGCCCCGACTATGACTTTTCGTACATGCATTTAATCTAATCTAATCTATTTTATTATAGTAACTTCTGGTTCCCTCTCTTGTCCCAATTCCCCTGATCTCTTTCCTCTTCCTAACAAGTTCTGTTCCTGGTCTTGGACTTGCTCTGTTCCTCATCTCAGTGGGTGGTCTTTGTGCCCAGCCCAAAGCCCTAGAGTTGTTCTCAGCCTCTGCCCAGCTCCACTCTGGCCCCCTGGCGTCCTGCCCACTCTATCCTCCCTCCATCACTGGCTGCCACAGAGCAAGCCTGTAGCATTGCATTTAGTCCTAGGAGGTCTACTAGGCTCCAACCCCATATGCTCGGCACTGGGGACACTGGCCTGTGATACATGGCCTCCTTGCTTCTAATTTACTTTCTTGTAGAACATTCTTTGTGGCACTGTTGAGTCAACTAGGTATGACCAGTACTGTCTGAGAGAGCTTCCTGCCACAA
>NW_008462101.1:0-770 GCF_000622305.1 Nannospalax galili
TGCCCTTCCTTCCTCTGCTTACACCTGCTTCTATGCTATTTGCCTGGCAGACACTGTGTGTCTGGCACATGATCAGAACTCAATATACATTATCTGTTCTGTACCCCCTCTCTGCAAAGCCCAGTCAGCCTCCCTGGGGACATAATGCACACTTTCCATGGCCATTCTGCTTTACTTTAACCTCCATAAAGTAATAACCAAACTGTATCATGATCATTTTTTCCAACATAGATCACAAATATATTTAAAAATACATGTTGAGAGGTTAGAGAGACGGCTCAGCGATTAAGAACACTGGCTGCTCTTGCAGAGGAACCAGATTTGATCCCCAGCACTCACATGGCAGCTAACAGCTATTCATAACTCCAGTTCCAGGGGATCCGACGCCCTCTTCTGACCTCTGGGAGCATTGCACACAACAGGGTTGCACTTACACACATGTAAGCAATACACTCACACACATTAAAAATAATCAAATACATGTTGAATTAATGAATAAATAATATTTTAATTTTCTCTAGGAACTATACTCACAGAAAGCCATACTCCTCAAGGAGTGAGGTCAGGTAATATTTTGCTGTGAAGAAAAGGATAAAATTGCCTCCCCCTCCCCAAAGAAAACATTACCATTTACTGAATGCTTAATTGGAGTTTGGCAATGTGCTGTCATTTAAATATGTTACACCATTCAATAGCAGGTGTAAGAGGCTAGAATGAGTCTCCCAAGGTCAAGGACAAACAGTAAAGAAAAGGCCGAGCTGCACACAAAG
>NW_008462102.1:0-770 GCF_000622305.1 Nannospalax galili
AGCCTGGTCTACATAGTGAGTTCCAGGCCATCTGGGGCTACAGGGAAACCCCGCTTAAAAAAAAATACTTTTGGCGTAGTAATTCATTTCAACGTCATACAATCCCTATGAGTAATTGTTTCTATTTGTAGGGGAGGAAACTGAGATGCAAAGAATTTAATGACACACTCAAGTCTGTGCAAGAGGTTCTGAACATCCCCAAACAGCCACCACAGCTAGAGCTCTTCACCATTTACTAGTCTTCCTCTCTACTAAGTTTTGATCTCTAAGAGGTTAAGAGGACAGAAAGACTGAGGTGCATGTAGATGCATGGGGAGCAGGTCTTTCTGAGAACATCTGGGATTTCTGTAGACCCCGAGTCAGGACTGTTTCTCAGAGGTAGGTTGACAGGAACGTTTAGGTGTCAAGTTGATCTTTGTCATATTTCAGACAGAAAGTCTTGCAGTTCCCTAAACAGGGAATGGAGGTTACAGGACTGCCTGAGGGAGAGGGTTTATAAAACGATATTTTTACCCAGCCAGAAAGAACATTTTTCCCTCTTTAGATATGCAGAGCCACTACAGCAAATATCACAAATTCATTCTGGTGATGCAACCGGCAACACTTAATTATCAGTTCCACAAGCAAATTAGGTGAGAAAATTACTTGTCTTTTTATATTTATTTTATTTCTAAAAGAATTCAAAGAAGATAATGATTTAACTACCACAGCATAATACACCCAACTGATCCTCTCATTAATCCATATCTATTTTCTCTTCTCTCTCTCTC
>NW_008462103.1:0-770 GCF_000622305.1 Nannospalax galili
AACAATATTCAGCAATAAAAAGGGATAAAATATGACACATGCTGCAACACAGATGGCTTACAAAAACATTATACTAAGTGAAAGATACTCACACACCTGTGTCATTTGGGTCTAGGTGTGAGACAAGTCCATAAAAGGCAAGTTCGAAGGGACAGAAATGAGTGACTGCCCAGGTTCAAGGTGGGTATGGGGATTACCTGAAAATGACCAAAAGGGAAAAGTCCTAAGCGCAGGAAATATTCTAAAAGTGGTTTGTGGAGGAGGCTTCACAACTCTCTGCATTAGGGGACAGTCCCCTAGTTACATCTGCAGCTTCATTTCCCAGCGCTTCCCTGCATGCACCCTAAATGCCACCTACTGTCCCACAACAGCTTCACCTTCCAAGACTGCACTTGGGCTGTCTTCTATCTTCCAGGCCGTCTCTGCAGTCTCACCCATGACAGCATTATATTTATTCCCCACAGCCCAGAACTATGTTACCTCCTCTGTGGTGACAGAACCAATCCCTTCCTTCTCCACACTCTCACTGAACATTCCTGCATGTTCCTGAAAAACTGTCCCCTCGCCAGTGGACAGCGGGCTCTGTGGGCCTGGGACGTTTATTCTATAGCACCTTGCAAAGCACCAGGCACATCATGATCATTTGACAAATGACATAAATGACAGGGATGGATGGAGGGACACAGGGCTGGGTAGATGGATGGATGGGTAGGTGGAGAAATGGAAGAGGAATGGAATGAGCTGAGCAGAACAGACTGAAGGGGGAAAGG
>NW_008462104.1:0-770 GCF_000622305.1 Nannospalax galili
CAGCTCTACATAAAGACCTACAGGCAACCTTGGGTGTTACAGGACAGAAAGAATCACTTTTCCCAAGGGACTAGATCCCTGAAAGGTTACCTGGGCTGCACTAAACACAGGTGCACATGAGCATTCTAAATGAACTCAGTACATTATATATACATATATATATGTTTATAAATGTATGTAACTATATTATAAGACAGGACAAGAAGTGGTGAGTAAGTCTGGGGAACATGAGGGTTACTGGGAGGGCAGGAAATGATGCAAATACAACATTCATATATGAAAGTCTTAATAATTTATTTAGAAAAGAACTTGTGTGTTTTCAGAAATACTGAAACCTACCAGTGGAAACTATAAACGAAAAAGCATTCCCTAAATTAGAATGAAATTTGACCTTAGAAATATCTCCTGGCCTCCTGTATGGAGTCCTTCCTGTCGGCCTACGCTGCACAGCCAGCGTGTCTCCGTGCGGTCCTGGATGTCTTGCATGTTTGCTTCCTCCATTTTCAACAGTTTGTCATAAAACTTGAATGAATGATCCAGCTTCTCCATTTCTCTTCATTCCCTGTGTTCTCTCCTCCGGTGATCCATCTCTTGGAAGTCTTTCCACGGAACGTTTTAGTTGACTTATTGTGATTTATGGCCATTCTCATTTCCATTTGGCTTTCTCAATAGTTCTATCTCTTTATTAGATTCTGTTTTCATGTTGCAAATCGATTTATTTCATTAGCTGTCTGTGTTCTCTTGGAAAATAATGGAATTATCTTTGATTT
>NW_008462105.1:0-770 GCF_000622305.1 Nannospalax galili
CTGCCCAATTTCAGTTTTGCTAGTTGTCCCATTAATTTCCTCTGAACCATCCCTCTCCAATAATATGAGATCTAGCCCAGAATCAAGGCTCTGTTTGACTGTGTTATCTCAGTCTGTTCTGGAGCACCTCCTTAGCCCTTCTGTGGTCCTGGACAGTGACACTGTGAAGTGCTCCTCAGTTTGGGTTTACCTTGTTTCCTCATGAGGCTCAGGTGAACCATCTCGCCACATGCTATAGATTCTTCACCTCTTCCTGGGCTGTCATACCACATCTGCCTTTTTTATTTTTAACCTCTTTACAGCCAGCACAAAGCTAATCTGAGAGGCACTTTGCGATGTGCCAGGTTTTGCTTCTTGTGTCACTTGCCATTTCAGTTCCACATCTGCAGATGATTCTTGGCTTCTCTCATCTGGACATGAGGTTGCAAAATGATTTCTTTCAGAACTTGTTCCATGAGTATCAATTTATATCTTGTCTCCCAACTTTTGAAAATCCTTTATATTGTTCATTGTATTTTGTTAGTATTTAAGGATTGTCATATTCAATTAATTCCTTAAAACCAACTTCAAACTTTTTTTTCCTATAGAGATTGAGCCAGTGGTTGAAGGTATAGAAATTCAGAAAAATAAAGTGAAAAGATAGCTCAAGGTTATGGAGGTAGCAAATACCAAAGCTCTTCAGAGTTGTTATTCACTCTCCTAGTGAAACAGTCATGGTTTGATCTCCATCTCTACTTTCTAAAAGATTTTATTTATTATTTTTATTTTAT
>NW_008462106.1:0-770 GCF_000622305.1 Nannospalax galili
CACACCTGCAACTCTCCTGGTTCCCAGGTCTTGCATCAGACTAAACCATACTCTGGGTTCTCCTGGACCTCTGGCTCTTGATGCCTCCTCAGCCTCCACCCCCATATGAGCAAATTCCTCTTAATGACCTCCTCATCTAGGTCTTGGTTTTGCCTGATACAGGGAGCCACAGCCCTATCCATCCTTTACAGACCAGAAGGGACCAACATGAAGGTGCCTGTCAGCCAAGCACAGGACTGGAGACAGACCTGACCCATGTACACACCTCCAGACACACACCAGGACCTTCAGCAAAAAACAGAGAATAGAGTAGGAAGAAGAGCAAGTCACGTCCCCAGGATTCAACACCCCAACCCCACAGATCCTCTACAACACCATGTACCCCCGTTTCCCATTTGTCCACTGAGGACTGTGTCCTCCAGGACTCAGTCCTGGTCTGCTAGGAGCCAACAGTACCAAACTCTGCCTAGTAGTCCTGCTAGCTATTGAGTGACAAATTAGAGACATCTAAGAGAGATCGAGCAGGAAGAGGAAGACGGCCCTGCACAAGGGCATGCGTCTGTGGAGCCCGCCTGTCTGCCAGGAGACAGTTTCCAAGCTCCTCTCTACCTGGCGCCAGCTCTGACCAGATCGATAATTCAAACACATCAACAATGGCAAAGGTCACCAAAATGGCATACTGGAAGCTATCATGCAACTCATACCAGCCACCAGGGATAGAACACAAGGTATGGCGAGGTGGGGCAGATAAGCCTAGAACATCCTGGGGG
>NW_008462107.1:0-770 GCF_000622305.1 Nannospalax galili
GCAGGCCGCGCCCCGCCCACTGGGCAGATGATTGGCAGGGAAATCGGCTCCTAGCAACCAGCCCCGCCCTTGCCGCTGGACCCGCCTCAGCTCCTTCCGCAAGGCTCTGCTGTAGGCATCCAAGAATATGCCTTCTCGGAGCTGGATAGGGCAACCGGGGCGTCCCCTTCCAGCGTGCGGGAGCCAGGCCCTTTGGTCCGACGGGCACTGACATTCTGGACAACAGAGGCGAGGTGCTGTGGAGGCGCCGCTGGGGGCGCGGAGCAGGCGCGGTCTGGACGCCCTAAGCAGGCCACAGTGAGGGCCGGGGGCAAGGACCTGGCCCGGCGCGACCCGATGAGGAAGGACCCTGTCTGGTCGGTGCGTGCTTTCACCAGTTTCCAGGGCTCCCAACGCGCTTCTCCGTGCGTCTTTTCCTCGTGGGTTTGAAACCGTTGTCATGGCCGAGGTGAAGGTGAAGGTGCAGCCTCCAGACGCGGATCCGGTGGAAATTGAAAACAGGTAAAGCAGCAGCGAGGCTGGATTCCCGGTCAGCTGGGCAGCCGGACCCCTTCGGGAGTCCCGGGGAGAGGCTGGAGCAGGCTGTGTGAACACCCGCCAACGATTGCGGGGCTCTGGGTCCCCGACCCGGAACTCCAAAAGTTGAAGACAGACGCTGCTGCTTGCAGTTTTACGTAACTGGCTTTGCCGAGATTCTGTAGACGAAGTGAGGATGCTTTTGGAATGTGACGGCGGCCGATGCCCGGGAAGAGACCTGTGTTTTCCCCCCC
>NW_008462108.1:0-770 GCF_000622305.1 Nannospalax galili
TGACAGCTGTATCCGCCACAGTACACCCGTTGACTGTGTCTCCAGAAGTGGGCCTGGAACCTGGTTCCACAAGGGTAGGACTGGAAACTGTATTTATGGGAACCAGCCTGAAGCTTGGGTCCACAGAGATTACTAGCCTGGAGCCAGGGTCCACTGAGGCCTATTAACCTATCTGATATTGAAAATAACTTCTGAAACTTGACTCTTGCCATCTTGCTAAGGATATCAAATTGCATGTATTTGTAGGTCCATGGGACTATTAAAGAAACCATTCATATTGGGATGTATTTACATTATCTGTTAATCTTTTAGCCTATTGTCTAGGAGTTCCCCACCTCTGAATTTTCATAAACAGATAAATTGGTTTGAAATGTTTATAAAAACTGTTCATTCAACTGGTCTTTGAATGGAAAATTAGACTCACTAGGCTAAGTAAAGCAGAGCTGTATACCAAGAGAGAAGCCCGAATTGGAACTGACAGGCACTGGACAGCACTACTGCCCTTGGCTGCCTGACTTAATGGCTTTGGGTTTGTAATCATTTTCAGAGGCTGAATATAGTGTTAAAAGAAACTCTGTGTGTTCACCAATGCTCCTGCACTTTGTAATTCAATTTCTGACTTCAGATAAAAGTGACTTCTCCATAAAGCTCTGCCATTTACTGACATAGCCAGGGAATGCTTCTAGAAGTCTACAAAATCACAGGATAGTTTAACTTGAGGACAGAGAGATGAAAGACAGAGAGGAGGAGGAAGGAGAGGAGGAGGAGGA
>NW_008462109.1:0-770 GCF_000622305.1 Nannospalax galili
TAGTCCTGATTTCTCCTTTCGCTCTCCTTTCCTATGTCAAGTCTGAAAGCAAGTTTCTCCTTCACTGACCCTCAGGGGCCTCCGCTTCTCAGGCAGCGAATAAAGTGTCAGAAGAGCTGAGTGGTGCAGTTAGGGTACAATGAGGAGCTTATTGCGTTCATTGGTGTGGTCGTCACAATTGGGGTACACACTCCTGAGTGCTCACCACAGGCTGGGGATGCGGACCAGAAGGAAATGACGCCTTTTAGTCTCTTACATAAGCTTTGTAGATCAGGAAGGTCATGACATATAGGTAAATACACATACATGCATTTGGAGTACCCCCTTCTTTGTAGCAGTATTGTGCATGTAATCAAAACTATTTGGAGGCCCTCATGTGTCCAAAATACACTGTGATGACTTTCTAAAGCACACGATAAACCATAAGGTGCCTTTGCCTATGCTTGGCTCTGGTAGTGCAGTGGGCAGAATTACCAGATGTGTCCCGACACACAGGAGACTCCTTCCCATGGTGCTGGAGGTTTATCTTGCGTAGAACTGCACGCCTACATGGAAAGCCTCTCTCCATTGTTGGAGAATGGGGGATGTCCCACCCCCAAGTGTGACCATCCCACCGTGGCCACGCCATGAACTGGCCACCAGTTCTAGCCAGTCTGTTTGCTTTTACTAACTGTGAATGTCTTACTTTGAGATGGCCAAGAAGTTGGCTAGAAAAGTTCTTACTCTTTCTAAGATCCTTTGTCCTAAGTTGAGACTTGCCATCATCAATT
>NW_008462110.1:0-770 GCF_000622305.1 Nannospalax galili
GACCAGCCTGGCAAGATATCTCCAGTGGTGCAATAGTGGCTCTTGTATTTCAGAGGTAACCAACAGCTATCTAATTGGACCTAAGGGCCGTCCAATAGGAGGGAACTCATGCCTGGTACTATAAACCTAGTCAAGAATCTGTAGTTGGAGGGAGCGGAGACCCTAGAGGAGAACCTACTATTACCATTTTCCTAAATTAAGAGTTTCCGACTGCCCTCTAATGGTCTATCCTTATAGATAAGCACAGCTCTCATGTCATCAAAGAACCTTCATTTGCAGCAGACAAAGGCTATCACAGAGATCCATAACTGATCAAAATGCAAAGAACAAGTGGCTTTGGGGTGCCTAACCCAAACTGGAACATCTATACCATAATCTCTATACCTAAGGCTCAGGGAACATCATAGAAATACAGGTAGAAAGATTGTAAGAACCAGAGGACCTGGATAGTTGCTGTGAGATAGTGTCTTCTGGGCATGATGGGGGTGCTGCACCCATAACTCTCAACAATATGCTCCTGCACAAGACCTGCATGAGATTACACTGGTGGACATGCCAAGGTGGATGGGAGAAAACTTCAGAACACCTAACCCCTAGGTGAAGAGCTACAGGCAGTTAATGGCTGCTGGGGGAGAAAGAATCAGTTTTCTGCAGGGATGAGCCCCCAATAGGTTTCCCAATCCTAAATGAGCAGCTCTAAACACATGTACATACGGACAGCATTAATTGGATTCAGTAGGTTTTGTGTGTGTGTGTGTGTGTGTGTGTGT
>NW_008462111.1:0-770 GCF_000622305.1 Nannospalax galili
CTGAAGCCTCCTTTGCTATAACCCACTTACCAAATGTACCCAACCTTGTCTCTGAAAACTGTCATGATTTGTGACTTTCTTTGTTCTGTTACTGTAAAAATTTCATGAAATTGTTACCAAGTTGGAACATGGAATTTTGGGTAACCTAAATCTGTGTCTCTGGGCCATGGTCACTCATATTTGGCTCCAGAATAAATCATCTCTTATCCCCTTAAAACAACAACAACAAAAACAACAACAAAAAACTAAGTATAAAATAGTTTAAGGAGGTTCCATGACTGGAAGAGGAGCATTGTGCTGTGAGCACCCTGCAGGGAGCTGAGGAGAATCCAGGCCATGGATTCTGCATCATTTGAGGATGTTGTCGTGAACTTCACCCAGGAAGAGTGGATCCATGCTGGATCCTTCTCAGAAGAATCTCTTCAGAGATGTGATGCTATAAACCTGTACAAGCTTCACTTTTATAGGAAACAGTTGTAAAGATGACAGTATTAAAGACCATATAAAAATTCTGGAAAAAAATCTAAGAGTTCTATGTTTGAGACACTGTAACATAAAGAAGATTTTCAGGATGGAGAAACTTCCACATGGATATCAAATGCTGATATGAGTGTGAAATTTTCTAGTGACCTAACACAATGTGAAAGTAATGTGTATGGGAAGGTTTCCATGTGCAATTCACCCTTTAATAACCATCCTACCTCTCACTTGCAGTACAAATGATATGAGTATGAGGAATATGGAAACAAGCCACAGAACTCTAACTCTCT
>NW_008462112.1:0-770 GCF_000622305.1 Nannospalax galili
AAGATGCTATAGTTGGGAAGTTTTACAGGTTCAGCTGACAGTTGTCCACTAGTGTTCTCTAGTTTAGTTTCTGAAATTTGTAGACTTCTCAGATTCCTAATGTTTTTGAGAACTGAAGCCATGTACAAAGGATGTTGGCACACTGGAGCATAAGAATTATCAGTCACTGGCGCTCTAATGAGACATGATTTCCCCAGCATCCAGCTCAGATGTGTTGTGTAAAACTGATTGAGGTTTTTTTCATTTGCAAACAGAAGACACAAATTCAGGGACATGGGTGATGTGGGGTGGTCGGTGAGGGTGGAGATGCGGGGAGAGGTCTGAATATAATCAAATTCATTGTATGTAATTCCTGAACCAATGAAATTTCTCTTAAACTTAAAAAGGTGCTATAGTTATGGAATGAGGGTCGGGTAGGGAGAGAGGTCCTACATCTAACTATTCAACTCATAGTTCTTTAAAAGGCACCGGAATAGTGTACTCTTACGTTAATTATTCAATAGATTATATTCAGCTGTAAACACTATAAACCATTTATACAATCTTATTCTAAAATATTTAAGTAGGTACATTTTGAGTGATTTAAAAGTATTTCTTGTGTCTAATAAATATTTTTGTTTTGAACATAGTCTAGAATGTATTAGAATTAACTCCCTCCTCGTGGAATTAAGACAAAGCATGAAATTTTCTTCTACTTGAGCTTGCTTTGTGATTACAGAATTTGTATATGTGTGGAAGGCCCTCTATTTGTATATGTGTGGAAGGCCCTC
>NW_008462113.1:0-770 GCF_000622305.1 Nannospalax galili
TGGGGAGATATGGGAGGTGTTGGAGGGGAGGGAGTGGGCATGGGTTTGATCGAAATATCTTATATGCATATTTGAAATTCTCAATAAAGTTTTATTTTAAAGTTAAAAAAATTTAAAAGTGTTTCAGTTATTATTTTGCAAACAAAACAACATATATTTTAAAAACTCTGAGAGAAAGAACAATTAATTACTTATGCATAAAACCATATAACAACTGTACCACACACACCCCCCCCCAGCAGCACTGGCACAGCAAAGAACCTAGTGTGAGTGTGGACCAAACCTCCTATTTTCAAATTACACATTTGGAAATGGGTTTAACAAAGGGAGACATGTGTACGAATTAATAATTTATAAACCAATGTTTATCACGATGGTCTATGTGCATTAGTAATGTAGCTGAAGATTAGTCTCCTGTGCTCTTTTGACCTTACAGGCACAAAATAATTTTAAATGTCCTTGTTAGCTAAATTCATAACAATATAAAAATAAGACTACTGAGCTAGAGAAATGGCTCAGGCAGCAAATTACATTCCATGGAGGCATGGGGATGTGACTTCAGATCCAGACCCATGTTAAAAAGCCAGGCACGGTGGCCTTGTAACCCTAGCAAGGGGGAGGAGGGGAAGAGAGACAGCCCTGGAACTTGCTGCCAAGCTACTTTTATGGAAAAATTAGAAACCAACAGCCAAAGTCAGGGGAGGAAAGGAAGTTTAATAATTTTATGTTAGCAGACTGACCCATGGATCCTTCTGTAAGGGAGTCAGTGG
>NW_008462114.1:0-764 GCF_000622305.1 Nannospalax galili
TGAGGCTGCCCAGACCCCTTCTCTGGAATCCCGGAACCCCACCCCACCACCTCTTCATTATAGGGAGGCTTCTTCACCACTGTGTGGAGATGTGAGTGGGTTATTAAGGAAGAGCCAGGCTGGCCAGAGCACAGAAGGGGGCCAGTAGCCCGTAGAAGTGCTCGAATTTCAAACCTGCCCTACATCAATTCAGACAAATTCTCATTGCGTCATGAATGCTCATGGTCTCATGGAAGAATGCCTTGCTGAAAACAAATAGGTGGCCACCTTTGCCAGCCAAAGGCAAACGTCAAATACAAGCATTCGCGAATTTGCTGGTAAGTCTTCCAAAGTGGTGGTGAGTGGGGCTCTGTCTGTGGCTCCTGCAGAACCTGTCAGCAGTCCTTAAAGCTCTGGGATCTACCAGAGGCAGCCAGAAAGAGGCCTACAAAGCCAGAGGAGCCCAGAGCTAGGATACAGAGACACAGTTCCAATCTTTCAAAATAAGACTTGGGCTAGGGGATGGCGCAGTTGCTAATGTGCTTGTCTTACAAGAATAAGGACCTGAGTTCAATCCACAAAGCCCACATGGGCTGAGCATGGTTATACACATTATAATCCCCAGCGCTAGAGAGGTAGCGACAGGCAGATCCCCAGGGCTCACTGGCCAGCCAGCTTAGCCTACTTAGTGAGCTCCGGACCAGTGACAGACCGTGTCTCAAAGAACAAGGTAGAGAGTACCTGAGGAATAATGGTCTACACACACACACACACACACACACACA
>NW_008462115.1:0-770 GCF_000622305.1 Nannospalax galili
CTTCAGGAAAACAGGCTTCAGGGAATCCAGAGAAACCAGTGGGAGCCACATAACGCTGGGGTCTTTGTTGTTTCTATTCCTTATGGAGGAAAGGGGAGAAAGGGGTGAGGGCAGAAGGGAACTGAAATTCATTGATGGTTTATTTTGGGTTCACAGACTTTCATGGTCAGAGTAGGGAGTTGGTGAGCACCCTGCCTTACAGCCGCCTGACAGACTTATGTCACTAGTGTCTCGGGTGTGTGTCCTAACTTCCTTAAACCTCAGTTTACTCATTTGCAATATGGGAATATTTATGCATAGTTTCTAGCTTTGTGATACAGATTTAATGAGTTAATGCTCAAATTCGGTCCAGCAGCTGGCACAAAATAAGTGCTCCCTAAGTGTCAATGAGCGCCATTGCCACATGGGAGGTGGGACTCATGGTCTCCTTTTACGTATGAGGAAGTCGAGGTGCAGAGGGGTCACCACGGAGCAGCTTTGCTCTCGGTTCCTCTGGTAAGCATCTGCTGACCTTCAGGCCAGGTCAGGTGCCCTTCTCTGTGTCTCCCAGTCCCCTGTACTTCCCTCTTAGTTAGACCATAGCATGGTTTGAGTGCCCACTCAGAGTTCCAACATGCACCACACTGTAGGCTCTTGGACCAGAGGATCAGATGTGTTCCCAGCACCTAGCAGAATGCCTGGCACATGAGAAAGTTAACCGTGTAGCTGATGCAGAGCTCATCCAGGACCATTTGACTCAGCAGTCTGAATGAGTTTGTTTCTTTCGCAAA
>NW_008462116.1:0-769 GCF_000622305.1 Nannospalax galili
GTCATGTCCCCCGCCCTATATGACATGCACATGGTCTTATCACCTGCTATTTTTGACGTGAACATGGTCGTGTCACCTGTCTCTCTGATGAGCAGATGTTCGTGTCACCTGCCCTCTCAGACTTACAGATGGTCATGTCACCTGTCCCCTCTGACGTGCAGATAGTCATGTCACCTGCCCTCTCTGGCTTGCAGATGGTCGTGTCACCTGCACTGTCAGGCGTGCACATGGTCGTATCACCTGCCCCTTCTGAAGTGCAGATGTTCCTGTCACCTGCCCCCTTTGACTTGCAAATGGTCGTGTTACCAGCCCCCTCTGACATGTAGATGATCATGTCACCTGCACACTATGGCCTGCACATGGTCGCATCACATGCCCCTCTGGCATGCAGATGGTGATGTAAACTGCCCTCAATAAAGTGCACATGGTCGTGTCAACTGCCCGCTCTGACGTGCTGATGGTCATGTTACCTGCTCCCTCTGATGTGCAGATGGTCGTGTCAGGTGCCCCTTGTGACGTGCACATGGTCATGATACCTACCCACTCTGTCGTGGAGATGGTCGAGTAACCTGCCCACTCGAACGTGCAGATGTTGGTGTCACATGGCCCCTCCAACATGCAGATGGTCATGTCACCTGCCCCTTCTGCCTTGCAGAGGGTCGTTTCACCTGCCCCCTTTGACGTGCAGGTGGTTTTGTCCCCTGTTCCTCTGACGTGCAGGTGGTAGTGACACCTGCCCCCTCTGATGTGCAGATGGTCGTGTCACCTG
>NW_008462117.1:0-770 GCF_000622305.1 Nannospalax galili
CACACACACACACACACACACACCTTCTATCTCTGTACTTTCTACATTTTTTGTGGCTTCTTCCCTTGGACACAGTCTTTGAACTCTAGCACTCTTACCAGCAGTCTCCCCAGCTGTTGGGCTTTCAGCCTAAAATTAGAGCCTTTTTGGCATACAGTCCTTTAACTTAAAATGAGATTATCAGATCATAACTGCTTCACAATTAAAAAATATATATCTATTGTACAAAAATGGTTTGTTTTTTACATTTTTGAGTAATGATCTCACCCCATAGCCCGTACTGGCTTGTGATTCCTGAACCTCCTCCTTCAGCTTCCTAGAAGTTGGGATCACAGGCACACACTATTTTCTTGTTATATTTCTTTGTTTTCACAGGACTAGGAATCAAATCCAAACCCTTGTGAATTAGTATTGGAAATTTTGGTATTGATAAGTTACAGGCACAAGGATAAAGTATATAGTAGCTGGGCATAAATGATCTAAATATTACATATTTTGATCCATAAAATATAACATGACACAGAACTTATTGAAGATATAGGTATAGTACATATCTAAATATAATATACAAAATTGGGATACAGGAACTATTAATTTATCAAAATCATTACCTATAAGACACCAATTATCTTCAGCCAAACAAGAGATGTGATAGGTTTCTTCACAATGGCAACAACAGGGGATTTCACAGCCTGGGGGTATCAGAGGACACTGAAGAAGCCGTTTCTAGTTGATTGTTGTTCCACACCTGTAGTCCTACCACTTGGGAA
>NW_008462118.1:0-770 GCF_000622305.1 Nannospalax galili
GTACAAACATGCACTCACCAGTACAGAATTAGTTTCATTCCCTTTCATCTGTGACCATTCCCACTTGTCTCTGGACCTTGATGTAGAAATGATTATCGAGCATCTACTAAATGCCAAGCACTGTTCAAGTTGCTGGGGATGTGGAAGTGAGCACAGGACACACCGCCAACTGGCTTCTCTTAGATTCTGTTCTATGGGAGAAATATGCAATGCATAGGTGAAATAAAAATCAGAATCCGGGTACCACTTGGTATCATGAAGACACACAAAGTATGGAGAAGCATTGGAGCACGATAGAGTAGGGATGTTTTAGCGAGCAGAAGTACCGCTTTGGGAAATGTATATTTCGGCTGATGGGTGTTTGGTATGTAGTAAGGACTGCGGCCACTTAGAGCTGGGGAAGGAGACTGTCACAGGCAGAAGGAAGGGCAAATACAAAGGCCCGCAGCAGGAAGGAGCTAGGTCTGTTTAAGGAACAAAGACTAAGTCTTTGGAGGGCGTGGGACACAGAGGAAGACAGAGTGGCCATAGGGGGCTCAGAGAGGAAGCTGATGCTGGATCACGTGGGGACCATGGAGGCTGGGGAGGCCTTGAGGTCCCTCTGCGCAGCAGACAACAACAGTCCTGGGTGGTCTTGAACTAGGAATGGGAAATGATACTTTAATAAGATCAGTCTTGCTGCTCTCGTGACATGCTGACTTGGTGTCCTGAAAGGCTTCTAGCTCTGTCTAAAGGCAGCACATCTCATTAACATCAATGGGAATTTACTC
>NW_008462119.1:0-771 GCF_000622305.1 Nannospalax galili
TTGCCAGCACCCCCTGCTCACCTGGCATTCAGAACACATGCCCAGCCCCCTCTATTTACCTGACTCCACAGACTGTACGGTCAAGCCCTGCACCAAGCAGCTGCATCTGACCTTGGCCCACAAGTTCTACCCCCACCACCAGAGGACGCTGGAACAGCTGGCCAGAGCCATCCAGCCCGGCCACACCTGCCAGTGGACGGCCACCCTGTACTCCAGAGACATGCGTTTTGTGCACTACCAGGTAAGAGTACCCTTGCCTGGCAGGTGGGCTAACCCAGCCTTCCCTTCTGGTAGGAGGTGAGTGTATGAGTGAATGTCCCACCTGACAGTACACACCCCTGAAACTTCCCTGAAGAGTGGGCTCCCGTCCTTTTCTGGATCCCTCTTCCTCTGTGTGGTTTGTAACTAGAATTGTTTTATGAATGAGTTGTACATGCACAGAAATTTCAAAAGACAATGGAAGCCTTTCTGTGGTATTAGAAAAGTCTATGATAAAGGTATATGAACATATGGTTTGCTTACTGATTCATTTTATGTAGTGATTTGGGTGGGGCTCATTCAAGGTTCCTTCCCTGTGAGCTGAGTAGTTGAGAGAGAAAATGTGTCACACTCTTCAGACCCAGGAAATAGGCATGAGGGAATCCACCATGTTCACTATAACAGGAGAGGCTGAGACTAGCTTCACCCCAAGGAAGGTGAATAAACACATCTGGTCATATGTAAGGTCCTAATATAAAAGATGGATGGGTGGATGGATGGATGGATGGATGG
>NW_008462120.1:0-770 GCF_000622305.1 Nannospalax galili
AGAAGAATTTACCTAAGATCTAGAACTTTCCATTGGACATTAGCCCTTCATATGTTTCAGTAGTGTGGTTTTATCACTGAAAAGCTGGTGGGTATTTTAACTGGGGAGTGAAGAGGGAGGGCTAGAAATGGAGAGGGGATTTATAAATAAAGCTTAGCTAGTGTGAAAAACAGAGTCAGCTCAAAAGTCTACTGAAAATTAACATGTACAATATCTCTACATGAGTCCACGTGCATACTGAAGGCTGTATAAGAAGAAACAGTTCCAGACAAGACAAACTGAGTTGTTGGCCAGGGTATCCAAGAGATTCCCCAGATGGTCACATCCCTTGATTATCTCCTAGAACTTGAAGATAAGACCCTGTTGCTGATGACAGAACATATTTCAGATACGAGACTTGGAGGAATGGAGCTGGAACTGACCTGAAAGCATCCTTCCTGAAGACTAGCTCTCATAGATTTGGAGGACACTATATAAGTTGCTAAGGGAGAAAATCAACTGATATTCAAACCCAAGCTTTAAGGACTAATAATCACAGCAATGACAGGCACACCAAACAATATTGGTGAAGTAGTGGCACTTTTATCTTTGGGGTAATCAAGAACTACCTAATTGTATTTAAATCCCAGTCAATGGGAGATAATTCATGTGTAGTACTGTAAACATAGCCAAATACACATGACTGTAGAGGTGATAGAGTTTAGAGAAAACGATACATTTGTCACGTCCCTTGATAAATGTAATTTCTTAATATATGCTAAATATAGGTC
>NW_008462121.1:0-771 GCF_000622305.1 Nannospalax galili
GTTTTATTTGAAGATTTTCTTGTTCAACAGCTTTCTCTGGAGAAATCAGTCTCCAGTACTTCTCAGAAAAGAAAAACAACAAATCTCTTCAATAGCTATAGTACCAACCAAACAATATACAGAAATACTCTCAAGACTGAAATAGAGCCAACTACTTACAGCAGTGTCCATAGGACAGAAAGTGGCAAAAATAATGTAGAGTAAGCTATGAAGTTAAAAGCTATGCAGAGTATAAGTGAAAGCAGCAAATTAATGACTTGAAGGAAGGGCACAGGAAGGTGGAAAAAGAAAGAAGAAACAAAGCCAAAGGAGCGGAAAGGAAATAAATTAGGAAATGAGAGAAAAAAGAGAAAGATTTAAAAGACTTATTACTTAAATAGTATAAATACATAAAATGAGATCAATGTACAATGAGGAATTTATAATAAAACAAAAAGCTTTTTTTAAAAATGAGTAAAGATAATAAAATTATAATAAGAAAAAGGAAACACAGAGGAAAAACCTTTTTAAAAAGACAAAGTCATTAGAGTCTTCTGATAGTGGAGTCTTCTAGGAGGATGGGTTGGTCTGTTAAACTTAGAGCCTCTTGTTTTTCCTAACGTTTAGGCTGGTGCAGAGCCCATTCAAGTATCAGTGTCTGACAGGGACTAATCTTCAATTTAGAGCTTGCCTGATTGAATATCAGGGACCTCTGGCCACACTTGGCTTCGCAGCCTGTGGGCCAGGTAGATCCTGCCACATTCCAAAGACAGCCCAGTTCATAGATTGCAG
>NW_008462122.1:0-771 GCF_000622305.1 Nannospalax galili
GCTGGGATTAAAGGCATGCGCCACCACGCCCAGCCCACTTCTTTATTTTAAAGTCTTAATACTTTATCTAAAATGTGTTTTTAAAAGCATCCCAAAGAGTACAGTTGAGTCATCCCTTCTTTTCTATAGAGAGAACTCTCACAAGAGCATATCCAGGTCTTTGTCAGTGTATTCAAGATAACCATTTTCTTTACTGGGGAAAAAGCATTGTCTTTTGTAATGTCTTCGAACCCACAGTTGCTTTATTGAAATGATTCCTAGTTGATGTTGAACTAGAGACATAGGAACTCAGTTTTTGTTCCAGGAAAGTGCATGAAGCTAAGCAATTTGTGTTCTGAGTCCCTACCAGCTGGTGAACAGTCTCTCTGTGCAAAGCTTTGCACACGGCCCTCCCATTCCTATGCTAACTTCTTATGGGAGATATTATTTGCCCATTTTTAAAGCATATTAAACTGAGACCTAGAGGTTTAAAAAGTAAGTAGCCAGCAGTCTCTCAGCAGGTATCGGTGGTGCTGGGCTGCACTCCCGGCGATCTGGATGCAGCACCAGCCTTTGTTCTTTTTTCCGAGTTTTTCTTTTAATTAGAAAGAAAAAAACAAAACAAATACTGAAAATTAGAATGAAAACCAAAATATATATCTTCCTCAGGAGTTCCCATGTGAACATTTTGGCATGTGTGTTTTTGAGCTTTATTTTGAAATAAAGGAAAACACTACTGTAAAGAAGTTGCTTCTCTCCTGCCTGACAGTAGAATAGATTCTACTGTCTTCC
>NW_008462123.1:0-770 GCF_000622305.1 Nannospalax galili
AAATACAGAGGATTATTTGGGATTCATATTTTATAGAGTATTTTTATCAAGCATAGAAGCAAACAAAGCTCACTTTTAAAAGTTCATTAACATTAAGTGTAAGGGGTATGGTAACCTTTAACTACATTTACATTGATGAAATATCATGAGTGTATTGCTTAGCTTTTCTTGTCACTGGGACAGAATAGCTGATGTAAGAAACTTAAGAGAGGACAGATTTAATTTGCCTCAGTTTCTCTTCATCATGGAGGCAATGGACAACAGAGGTTGTGGTGAGAATGTGATGCAGAGTTTTGTCACATCCAGCAGATCAAAAGGTAGAAGTCAGACCTGGAGCAAAGAGTCCATCACCTTCAAGGCTTGTCCACCACCATTGATACCTACTTCCTCCATCTAGTTCCACTTCCTGAAGCTTCCACAATCTCCCAAAACACTACTACCTTTGGGACAAGTATTGAAATACAGTAACCTGTTATGAACACATCACTTTCAAATGATAACACATGGCTTATTTGATCCTAAAGGATGACAGAATCTACCTGTTGCAAACTGTTTATAGTGTTGCAAACTGTTTGTAGTGCTTTTCTTAGAGGGACACAAGAATTTCAGTATTATTTGTGGGTTTTGTCCTGTTAAGACTTCCTATTCCTGGTGGGGATGGCAAAAATATCAAGCATGTATGTCATAAACTTCATTTTCTTCAAAATCTGCATATCTACCAGCCTTTGAAAATAATTTACCATGAATTCTGTAAAAAGTAATTAAGTTTT
>NW_008462124.1:0-771 GCF_000622305.1 Nannospalax galili
AAAAAAAATATGCATTTTAGTCAAAGTATTCAGGGTGGTTAAACCGAAGCAAATAAACATTTCAGTATTGATCCCACTCATGAACTCTTGGAAATACCATGTTCTTCCACACTGGACCAATGGAATGTCTTGTGAACAGATATTATTTTATCACACCAGGAGTGGCTTAAAATGCCTCACAGACACACAGCTTAACACAAAATGCTATCTTAGGCTGAGAGGTTCTCAGATTGGTTGTCAAATTATTATTCATCTGGCTGAAAATTCTTTCCTGTGCTTATTTAAATTGAAATTTTAAAAGATGACAGAGTGTACTTTGAGTGGGCCATGAACTTTAAAGGAAGGTCTAGTGAAAGTTCAAGAGAACTTGTGGAGTCATAATTCATAAAACAGTGTGATGAATTACATGTGGGGGAGATGCATGGTGGTGACAACCAAAATCCCTCTCTCTTGTGATTGGATAAGAGTTCCTGATTCCCCTCATGCGTAAACTATTTTGAATTATTTGCCCTCAGATAGTTTTTCCCCTGGGTCCTTCTTTGTCCTTAGTGCCTACACATCTCTACACAGAGGACTACCAAGACTTCAGGTGTGAAAATTGAGTGAGCCAATAAATAATCTAAAACAGTTTTATTTGCTTTGAAAACTGTGGCTTTCTCTTCACAAAACCAATTTTAAAGCAACATACAACTATTGGGTGGTATGATGATTAGTGTTCCTTGTTAATGCCATAAAATACATCACTAGGAAGATGGGACTCTGGTCATGACT
>NW_008462125.1:0-769 GCF_000622305.1 Nannospalax galili
AAACACTGAGGAGTAAAGTTGAGAGGGGTCTGCTGAGAAAGGTCAAAAATACCTACATTTTATGGTGAGTGCCTTTGTTTTTATCAGAGGCATAAAATTAGGTTCCTGTTTAAATGAAAATCGCATGTGTTGTGGTTTAAAATGAAAATCAGGGGACTGAAGATGTGACTCAGCGGTTAAGAACACTGGCTGTTTTCCCAGAGGACCAGGGTTCCTCCCAGCATCCACACATCAGCTAACAACCATCTGTAACTCCAGTTCTGGGAGATCTGACACCTATTCTGGCCTCTGCAGAACAGTGCACACATGGTACACTTACAAACATGCAAGCAAAAATCCATACACATAAAATAAAAATAATAAATAAAATATTTAAAAAATCAAATTATCATAAATCATTGTCCGTAAGAGCAAGTATATCCCCAGCCTCAAATAAATATGACATAGAAAGAGTTTTTCAGAAATTTCCATGGAGAGGGGGACATGTGAGGAAGTTTCCAGGATACTCTGAGAGCAAAGAATGAGAATTTCCACACAAAAATCAAAGTGCTGGGCTCAGTGCTAATCTGTAGAAGGACATACAGTGAAATTCTGTCTGTGGCCCCAGGTACAACATACGAATTTTAATTTGATGTTTGGTGAACTATTTCATTCTCTAAATATTTCATACATTGTACTTACTGTAAAAATGACAACTGAAAGCCTTTTGTGTTTTGCTAGGATCTCTGTGCATCCCTTCCTTCCTTCCTTCCTTCCTTCCTTCCTTCCT
>NW_008462126.1:0-771 GCF_000622305.1 Nannospalax galili
CTGCATTTTGTGGCCTTAAATCAACGTGAGTCCGGGTGTCTTCCGGCTGCACTGTGAGGCTGGCCCCATTTTCTGAGCTTCTGTTTAGTCTCCTTTCTCTTTTGTAGGGCAGCTGTGAATCGGTGGGAAGGGGCTGGGAGGTTTTTGGCAGCTCTAGTGGAGAAACTCTATAACTCGTCCACAGGAGCTGAAGGGATTGAGTTTCCAGTTGGCTCATGACTAGGGTGGTGTAGAGAGGTGTGTGGTAGAGGTCTGAAGCTGGCACCCACTGTTCCAGCCCTGGATTAGCTGTGGCTGCCCAGGAATCCTACAGGCTTGGGATCGTGTTTGGACGGATCACACATGAAAGAAAAATGGGAAGGGAGGGAGGAAGTGACGGTTGAAAGGAGGGAGGGAAGGAGGAAGGAAGGAAGCTGCATCTGGTCACTCCCCATACCCCTTCCTTACGCCCTTTCTAATTTTTAGACTTGTCAATGCAAAAGCACAGCTCTTGTCTCAAAGGAAATAAGTTTATTCTGGAGCCAAGTATGAATGACCATGGCCTGGGAACACCGATTCAGTGTAACCCTAAAGCCATGCTCCAACACGGGAACAGTTTCATGAAGTTTTCATAGTTATAAAACAATAGAAAGTCATAAATTATGGCAGTTTTCAAATATATTGGTGGAAACATCAGGCAGGCAGGATACAATAAAGTGGGGAAATTTCTGCTAATAGGCCTCAGATGGTTTCTTCTTCATTTTTTTTTTTTTTTTTTTTTTTTTTTTTAGA
>NW_008462127.1:0-771 GCF_000622305.1 Nannospalax galili
TAGCGGAGGATCTCAAACTGTTGAGCCTAGGAAGGGGCTGGCAGCCAGTAATCAAATACTTTGCCTTACTCCTTAGTTTTGCCGGTGTCTGATTGAGAGCCAGGTAAGAAACAAGATAATGGGCATGAGAGTCTTCAAAGGGCAATGGAAAGCAGAGGTTTTGCCTGAAGTCCCATATACACAAGGAGCTTCATATTTAGAATTTAGATGGCATTCCTAGCAAATAGTCCAATTATATTCCTTTATTTGAATTAAGGAATAATTTGCTTAATGTAAACATTTAAATATTCTACAACCTGTGTGACTTTGGTGGTGTATTTATTACTTTTCTTGTTACTGTGACAAAATACCTGACACAGGCAATTTAAGGGAGGAAGAGTTTATTTAGAGAAGGTTCAGTTCACTGCCGTGGGAAAAGCCTGGTGGAGTTCATACAAGAGGAGAGTACAGCCAGGCTCCTCATGCCTGGGAAGACTGAAAGCCGAGAGAGTGTGGATGATCATGACATGACACTGAACTGTAACCCTCAAGGGACAGCCCCTGGCAATCCACTTCCTCTAGCTAAGACTCACCTCATAATTCCATAACTGTGCCACTGTGCCACCAGCTGGGAGACAAGTGTTAAAGCACATGAGCCTTGGAGGCATCTCACAGTCAAATCATAACAGGGCATTTTCAACTTTCAATTTTTTTATTATTTTCGTTTTTATTTATGTGTGTTTTGTGTGGTGTGGTGTGGTGGTGGTGATATGTGTGTGTGTGTGTGTGTGT
>NW_008462128.1:0-771 GCF_000622305.1 Nannospalax galili
CCCTCCTAATCCAAAAGAACTGTCTTTTCCACACTGGCTGTGTCCAACCTCTCAGTCTTTCTAGGTTGGATACGGTTGGCTAGTTTAAAAGAATCAGTGGAAAGGAAGGGGTAACAGCATCACTGCCCCAGGCCTTTCTTAAACAAAAGTCTTATAGGGTGTGATGGGATGAAAACATTAGAATTCCTTGTCAAGAACTAAGTTTGATGGAGTTTGAAAGAAAAGACTAATATTTAATGTTTCTTACATCTCATTTGGCAGAGTGCTTGCCTAGCATGCACAAAGCCCTGGGTGAGACCACATAAATAAAGCCTTGGGTTTGATAATGCCGAGTAAAACTGAACATAGTAGAACAGGCCTTCAATCCCAGCACCTTGGGGGGGAGGCAGGAGGATCTGAAGTCTAAGTTCACCCTCCATGACAAGGCAACCCTGAGCTGCATGAGACTTGTTCCCCAGAAGGTGTGTGTGGGGGGCGATACTTTGAAGATTTATAATTCAAATTTAAGTTTTTAAATTGTTATTTAAAATGTTATTTCTTCAATGCATTTTGGTCACATTCACATCCCCGCATCATTTGCTCTTATCTGCCCAATCTCCACGTTCCCCCTCTTTCCAAGAAGTCCCCCTCTTCTTTGATATCTTCTTGTAGATATGAGTGTATGAGACCCACCAAGGTTAATTAAGACTGCTTGCAGGAGCATGGTGGGGGTTCAAGTTTTTTATTGTTTATTAAAGATGCCAAGTACGTAGAATTCAAATTATGATGATA
>NW_008462129.1:0-771 GCF_000622305.1 Nannospalax galili
ATTCACACCTGGGACCCCCTTATCCTTTCACGGGAGTCTTTCAGCGGCGGGTGCCCTATGGTTTTTACTTGCCCAACCCGTGCCCACAGGCGATTTCAGTGGCTGAAGAGGAGGGTGAAGAGGGAAGGAGACCTCAACAAGGAGGTACAGATAGGGGGTCTTTGTCTACACCCATGCGGGCAATTGAATTCCACTAAGAGGACTAAGAGCCTTTGACTAACATCAGGGTGTAGCCCTGATGAGAAAGCCTCAATTGCTCCTTCGTCTTTAACGGTCCCATGCAAAGACTCAGACAGAAAATAAAAGGAGGAAAAAAAGAAAAGAAGAGGAGAGGAGACCTGAGAAAACTTTAAAATAGTGAATGCAAAGAGAAATATAAGAGCAAGCCAAAGCACAGTATGACAATTAACAAAATTGTCAGACACGCACACCACATGGGCTCGCACTCATTCGGACCAGTCCTCCTTTCACTCGGGCGTGTGCTACACTCACTACTCTCACTTTCACTTTCAGGATCCCCGAGACTTCTCGTGATTTTCCTAAAGGGCGTCCACTCGGACTGCCTCAGAGTGACGAGCTCGACCTTCTCTTCAGGTGCCAGGTTTCTGCCGATGGGGCTTGCTTTCCTAGGGCCGAGGCACTCGGACACCCAGAGCCATGACTGGTTCCCTGGACTTCCCCTTGCTCAGGATCATTAACCAGAGACCAGGCACAAGATAGCAACTTCTTGCTTTATCCTGTATTTAACCAGACACGAGGGAGTGACCCCCC
>NW_008462130.1:0-771 GCF_000622305.1 Nannospalax galili
GGCTCTCAAGAGAGTGTGACAGACCAGCAGCTCTCAGAGTGTGGTCCTTGAACTATATCACCTGAAATGTTGTTAGACTACAACGTCCTGCCAGACGTGTTGACTCACACCTTTAGTCCCAGCCCTCAGGAGGCAGAGGCAGGTGGATTTCTATGAGATTCAGGCCATCATAGTGAGTTCCAGATGGCCTGGGACTAGGGAGACCCTGTCAAAACAACAAAAACAAAGAAATACAACTTCCTGGGCCCCACCTCAGGTCTACTGGATCAGACTCCAAAACAGCAAGTTTTAGTTCTACAGGGGACTTAGGACTCAGAAAAGCCTACAAACCCCTGTGGCAGGTGGGCTTATGGGATGAGAACTTTAGCCAGACTTGGGGCGCAACTTCTCTTCCCACACATTCAGGCAGTTTCCACACAGAGAGAATGATGCTGGAAAAATCTGACAGAAAATCTTGGTGAGTTAAAATGCCAGATCAAGGACCAGAAGGGAGTGACTTAAAATGATGCTGAGGAGTCAGGGAGGGTGGATAGCTTGTGTCCCAAAGACCAAGAGTCAGTTCACAGTCATGGAAACCATATCTGTCTGTGAGTCCTCTTTACTCAAGAGAAAGATGAAGATTCCCTGTAAATATGACCTTTCTTGTGCATGTACTAAACACAAACTTTATATGACTGAATGAATTTGCTTGACTTCTACCAAATTATACTAACAAGGGAACTATGAATCCCTGGTTGGAGGGGGCTTAAAGTTCTCTTACTGTGGTTTATT
>NW_008462131.1:0-771 GCF_000622305.1 Nannospalax galili
GTTGTGTTCCACAAATCCTCCTCAGGTGACTGACTGCTGGGGAGGAGGATTCTTTGCCCTGGTGAGAGGACTGTACTGTTAGCCACAGTGGCTGGCAGCATGGTCATAGTGTTTGGGCATATGCAGGAGGCAGCTTCATTTTACTTGTGTGTTCTGTTTTTGTTTCTTGAAACAGGCTAGCCTCAAATTCATGATCCTCCTACCTCCACCTCTGGAGTACTGGGATTCCAGGTGTGGGCCTCCATGACCAACTCTTCTTTGTATGATAATGGTGGTATAACAGAAATGCTATGTTCTGTGCTGCATTCCTTACAAGGCAAGGGCTCTGTCCAGACACAGTAGTCCAAAGGCACTCGCCCACTGCACAGTGTTCAGAGTCAGAGAACAAAGTGCAGCCACCCAGCATGGCTTTTCTCTCCACTATACAAGCAGTGTTCTTATTACTGCAACAAGGAGAGTTTGAAATGGTTGATTTAAATCCTAAAAAGCCTGAGTGCCATTTTACATTGTTTGACAATCACTATGATCTCTGGAGACAGGGCCCAGAGGAGCAGACCTACAGCAGCAGCAGCACCTCTGACCCTCAAGTGTCCCCGGCTAGAGAGCTCTTGAGAAACATCGCCACGCCTACCAGCTGTGCCAGTGGCTTGAAGAAAGAAGAGGAGAGGCCCTGGGCATATGGTGGCCATGGTGAGCTGGAGTACGCTTGTCAACAGAGCACGATGCCTGTGACCAGGAGTTACTTCACCCACCAGGAGTCCAGTGACAGGT
>NW_008462132.1:0-771 GCF_000622305.1 Nannospalax galili
TCTACTATTCCTGATCCAGGCCCAATTCAAGGTCCATCCCACTCAAATGGAGGAAGAAACAGTGACTCATGCTAAGGTAATTGATTCTGACCTCTCTGGTAAAGTTCGCACCCTGAGAACCTGTAGAATGCAAGGACAGATTTCAGTGAGTTTCCCAACCAAGAACTAGAGCATCCTGTTAAATCACTATGGATGAGAAATTTTATTTGTAGTTTTGGACATTGATTTATGTCCTAATGATAAATATTATTCAGAAACATTGTATCAATTTTGAGTATCTGACCTTGTCCCTGTAATGATGACTTTGTTGTTGTTTTGCTTTGCTTTTATTGTTGTATTGGGGATAAAACAAAAACATTCAATTTTAGAGCACTTATGAAGAATTGGGTTTTATTTAGCTTGTAGTTTTGGAGATAGAGGACCTAATCATTGGAGGTCCTATGTATTCAAACTAGTGAAGACTCCTTGGATATTTTAAACATGTAGGATGCAAAAAAGGTGAAGGTCTTGAGTAAAGGACTTATAGTTGTTGGCAGGATTCCAGACTATATTTTGGCCACCTGAAATTATTCATCCATCAACAACTCCTCACCCCCATATATTTACTACTGTCCATTAGAGCTTTGATATGAAATGTTTCTAGGTACTTATCAGTTGAAGGCCTGTTTGCCAGGTTGTGTTATGTAGTCATTGATTAAGTCATTGCATCAAGAGAACTCTGCACTAATAAACAGATTAAGCCAAGAATGAATTCACAGTTTAATAGCATTA
>NW_008462133.1:0-766 GCF_000622305.1 Nannospalax galili
AGAGAGAGAGAGAGAGAGAGAGAGAGAGACCAGGCAACTTACACGAGCTGAACATCCATCCTTAGTCTTGATCTTTGTGTGTTTGCAGGCCTTCGTTTCTCACAGTAGAGGGTTATAAGTCACAGGTCTGAGTGTTGTGGCAGTCTTCAAACACCACACTCTAAATGTAGTAGTTATCAAATACTCTAAAAGTTAGTCACTGAGAATCATAAATCTGGATCCAAAGTTTGCTTAGTATCATTTTGTTATCACTAGCAAACTGACTTTAACCATCTTCTAATTTTAAGTACTTTAAAACTCTGAATGGAGTTGATTAGGCCTGTAACTGTTTGCATTAGCAAGGAACAACAGTTCAGTGCAAATTAGCCAACTGTACTCAGCAATTCTCAACAAAAGTACTTTTGAGAAAACCCTCTTTAACAAAATCCATTTGAACTACACAAAATAGTTATCTTTTTATAGGTTTTATATCTTATTGGAACAGATTCTTAAAATATATACAATATAAATGAAAAAGAACGTAAAATATTTCTTATACTCAATAGGTGATTCTGCCTATAGTCAATAATTAAACTAAACCTACATTCCAAATATAGAAAGCATTTCTGCCCCCCACCGCATCTATTTCTAATATCTCCTCTCTTCTTTGAATCAGCTTATGAAATAGGTCATATAATTTGCACCCTCAACTCCAGTGTTAAAGCAAATGGTGGCTCCTTCCCAGCAGCTCTTATGGGGACATAGAAAGGGAACTCAGAATTTAACC
>NW_008462134.1:0-770 GCF_000622305.1 Nannospalax galili
TGGTATTGTGTGCCTTCAATTCCAGCCCTTGGGAGACAGAATCAGGTGGATCTCTGTGAGTTGAAGGCCAACCTGGTCCTTATAGTCAGTTGCAGGCCAGCCAGGGCTACATAGTGAGGTTGTGTTTTATTTAAAAAAACAAGGTGAAAAAAAGTACTGGGGCTTGGTGCATGCCTGCATTCTTAGCACTTGGGAAGTAAGGACAGTAGGATCAGGAATTGAAGGTCATCCTCAGCTACATAGTGAGTTTGAGGCCAGCCTGGGCTACATTTGAGACTCTGTCTTAAATTCTTCCATCTCTAAACAGAGCAAGAAGTTTAATATTGGTAATCATTGGGAAAACATGTAAATTAAGACCACTTGGACATGAACTTGGAATTCACATCCATTAGAGTAGTAGTTATTAATAAGAGAGAATGCGGGTAAGGCTGTGGGTGGGGAAGCAGCCCTCTGCCTTGCTGGTGGGATTTGAAAGTGGAAAACAGGGTCAGGGCCGGGGGACATGGCTCAGTTGGTAAAGTGCTTTCTGTGTAAGCATGAGGACCCGAGATGTATGCCCAGGACCCTGTAAAAGGCTGCGTATAGCAGCGTGCTCCCCTAATCCCAGTGCTCGGGAGGCAGAGACAGGATTCCAAGGGCTTGCTGGCCAGCTGGTCTTATCACTTGATGAGCTCCAGGTTCAGTGAGAGACCCTGTCTCAAAAAATAAAGTGGAAGCCAGGCATGGTGGCGCACGCCTATAGTCCCAGCACTCAGGAGGCAGAGGCAGGC
>NW_008462135.1:0-762 GCF_000622305.1 Nannospalax galili
ACACACACACACACACACACACACACACAACTAAACTTTTTCAAAAGAAGCTAAGATACCAAGCATGGTGCATATGTCCCAGGAAAAAGGAACATATGACCACCCCCAAACTGTAGAGGCCTATTCCTAGCATCGTAAGGCTGTTTTCCTTGGGAGAGCCATCAACATGCTCTTAATGGCTGTTTCCTCACCTCAGCACTCACAGGATTGTATTTGAAGTCAGTAGGCTACTTGCTGTCATTTGCCTTCTGTGTGTGAATAGTTCACTGGGCTCTGTCACTCCATTTGGGTATGAATGTCTTATTGGCACAATGCATCATAATGTCAAGGCATTAATTTGATGCATTACTTCAAAGATGAAGCCATCAGAGAGGGAGTCCAAAATCAGATTACATTTAATTAAGGGATGAAGAATACTCATGTGTCATTCTAGTGACAGATGAACTGAAGGAAGGAAAGTGAGCTTCTCAGACAAGGAGAGGGAGAATAAGGCACAGCAGCAGAGAGGATGAGCAGAGGAGACAGCAGTGTGCCCAGCCCTGAGTCTGTCTGTGATGGTCCATTTCCATTGTCAACTTGACTGGATTAAGAAAATGCTTAGGGCCAATGCATGGCAGCACAAGACTGGAGACAGAGACAGGCAGACCTCCGGGAGATCAAGGCCAGCCTGGTCTACATAGCGAGTTCCAGTCCAGCTGGGGATAAAGGGAGACCCTGTCTCAAAAACATCATCATCATCATCATCAACAACAACAACAACAA
>NW_008462136.1:0-771 GCF_000622305.1 Nannospalax galili
TGCTCGCTCCCGCCCGACGCTCTCTATCTATCACCCCCTATGCTCCCTAAGACTCCTCCAGAGTTCAAGATGATCTTGCAGTTAGCCTGGGGCCTTGGTCCCTGCTCTCTAGACTACAGCACCTCAAAACTTGGGCTACTTATGACTGGCACTCAGTTGACAATCATGAGCAATCAAAGAACGCCTTTAATCCCAGCACCCTGGAAGCAGAGGCAGGCGATCAAGTTCAACCTGGTCTCTGCATAGCAAGTTCCAAGCCAGCTAGGACTACAGGGAAATCCTGTCTCAAAAAAATAAACAAACAAAAATAAAAAACAAAACAAAAAACCACAACAGCAATCAGAGCAGCGAATGAATTGACCTGTACTAGGATGTGAGTTCCATGGCTTTTGGTCTTGACTAAGCAGCTGGTGGTGTTATTTGGATTTCAAGTCCACACTAGCTACTAGCCACAGAACAGGGCTGCAATGGAGCAGTGAAAATCATTACCTATCTCTCAGTTCCTGGGAACTATGGTCTCTCTTCCTACACAGCAGATGCCAGCTGGTTGTTGTCTCCTCCTCCTCCTCCTCCTCCTCTTCCTCCTCCTCCCATTCCTCCTCTTCCTCCTCCTTTTCTTCCTCCTCATCTTTCTCCTCCTCCCCATCCTCCTCCCCCTCCTCCTCTTCCTCTCCTCCTCCTCCCCTTCCTCCCCTTCCTCCTCATCCTCTTCCTCCCCCCTCCTCTTCCCCCTCCTCCTCCTCCCCTTCTTCCTCCTCCCCTTCTTCCTCC
>NW_008462137.1:0-771 GCF_000622305.1 Nannospalax galili
CTGAATTGATTGAAAATTCTCTGTGTCCCTCTGAAGGCTTCAAGGAAACATGTAAATAAACTGCTTCATAAGTCCTTGCAATTTCCTGTTACCCTTCCCCTTTCCATCATGATGCTCAGACTGAAGTCCAGGTCTCACATTTTCCCAATATAGCCCCTATTCAGGGTTTCTCTACTTTGACATCCCTGACACTTTGGGCGGCTGGCACCATTTGTAGTGCCAACTGCTCTGTGGATTGTAAGATGTCCAGCTGGGTATGGTAGCACATGCCTGGAGGCTGAGGCAGAATTCCAAGTTGGAGGCCAACCTGGCCTACATGTTAAGCTCCTGTTTTCAAGAAAGACCAGCATGGTCTTGGGAATTGCCAGCCTAAGCCTGGCTGGGAGGGCACTGCTATAACTGATCAGCAAGGGTGACCTCAGCACCCCGAGGGTCCTGGGGAGTACAGCTGGTTCATTGCTTCAGGGTTGACTCATTCACTCCTCCAGCTGCTGAAAACATCTTAGAGGGTGGCTCGGCTGAGTCCTTCTGCAGGTCTTGCTCTTGGCTGAACAGAGCTGATGCACTGGTCCATGAGGGGCTCCTTGATCGGAGATAATTATGCATGGGTTCTCTACGGGCTTCTTACAGCTACACAACAGTTCAACTTTTCCCTCTGCTCAGTCCTGCTTCCTCCCCTCCCCAGACCTGGTTTGTTTGTTTTGGGTTTTATTCTGATATGGGGTCTTATGTAGCTCAGACTGGCTGAGAATGACCTTGAACTGTGGAACC
>NW_008462138.1:0-771 GCF_000622305.1 Nannospalax galili
CATTTAAAATGTACAGCTAGATGAACTTTAACAAATGTATATGCCCAAGCCATGCATCCCCCATCATTTCTCCCCTTCTAAGACCTTCCACTGGCCCCCTATGATCCTTCACCAGTCCCTAGACAGCCAGTGCTTTCTATCACTAGAGATCAGTTTTGCTTTCCTAGAATTATCTTATCAATACACAAGGCTATACAATTTGTCTTAAGTCATGAAATTCTAAGGGTGGAACTGGGGTTTGAATCCATGTTTGTTAAGGTCCAAAATCCCGTACCTTTAACCTGTTCTTCTAGACTCTTATTTCCCACAGCTAAGATGCCTCCTCTATTAACACTTGTTTACTATCCATCTCCCTAGAGGACTTTGACACAACTACAGCCTACCTCTGTGTCCCAAGTTCTGGCTCCAATTCTTGGCTCACTACAGCATCCACGCAGACACCCCCCACCTCCTCAGTGTCTGGGAAACCTCATCACCAGTGGTTTCGTTTTCTTCCTATTCCTGCTACTCTATTGTACCTGTGCATCCCTGACCATGTTCCCACCCAGAATGGTTTCTGCTCAGCAACCTTAAGCTCCACCAACATCCTGTCCCCAACTCTGACCACAGTTTCCCATTGTCTTACCATGGTCCCTCCCAAACCCACTCTGGATTGGACCTGCTGCATACTTCAACCCCATTCACTTCTCCCAACCCATCACTCCCCTCCTGATCTAGCTTCTTAACCCCAGAGAGCCATGGGATCGAGACCTCCAACCACATTCCTTATTA
>NW_008462139.1:0-770 GCF_000622305.1 Nannospalax galili
CAAGAGCAGTCACTGCTCTTAACTGCTGAGCCATCTCTCCAGCCCCAGGAACTTGTTATATTGTTAAGCAAAATAAATAAAAAATAAAAATAAATAATAAAGGAATAGGGATAGAATGCTACCTTTATTTAAGAAAATAAAAATGGGGCCTGTGGCTAAGAACACGTGTTTAGAAAGAAAACAAAAAGAAGACACCTATCCATTTATATAAATGTTCTTACTGATTTAATTAAATGGAAGAAACAGGAATAAACTGGAAACATACTGAAAGGGTCACTTTGACAGAGTCAGTGGGAAATCTTTTCTCTCTTGATTCGTTCCTTTTGCTTCCCTGGGACCCAATGTCTGAGAGAATCAAAAGAGAGAAAAGATTTGTTTTGGCTCACAGTTACAGAGGATTGCGGTTCATCACAGCAGGGAAGGGGAACATGGAAGAGGAGCTCCATCTGGGGTGGGGAAATGTGTCTTCACATTTATTTATTTACATGTTTACATGGCAATGGGCCACTAAACACAGAGTGTAGTCAGAATGGGGGGGTCATCTGCTTCAAAGGCCCTCCCCTAGTGACCCATTCCACTAACCAGGCCCTACCTCCTAAAGGCCCCAACAGTCTCCAAAACAGAGGACTAGGTGTTCAAAATACAAGCCTGTGGGGGACTTTACAGGTTCAAATCAATAATAATAATGATAAGAATGTGTTGGATAGCTTTAGTTGTCCACTTGACACACCTGGGTAGAAGGAGCCTCAGTTGGGGAATTGCCTCCATTG
>NW_008462140.1:0-769 GCF_000622305.1 Nannospalax galili
TACCCTTGTCTTTGGGCCCATTTCCTTTCCTGCCACTGTCTTTCCTATGACCCTCTCATTTTGACCTCTGGACATGCAGTCCCTTGAGGGGTATCCTCTGGCCTTGTCATTGGGCGTGTTCCATACTGACAGCTGCATAATGAACATAGTGACCCTCTTTCTGCCCATGGAGCCTGTTTTATTGGTCTTTGCTCTTAGTATTTCTTTTTGTAGTGCTGGGCAACCAATCCATGGTCTTTCCCATGCCAGGCACATACTCTACCAGTGAGCTACATTCCCCCCAGCCCACCTCTGCTCGTGGGAAGGAGTTAAGGGCTCCTAGAATTTTGGCTTTGGCACATGTACAACATAGGACAGCTTCAGTGTCTCAGACAAGGCATTGTCTGGGCCTTGATTTTTGTCAAATATAAAATGTTCTTTGATTTAATGATTTTTTTAAAAGTATAAAGTCATTTCTTAAGTCAATTTCAAAGCTATCAGTTTTACCTTTAAAGAGCTACAGGTTCCATTATTCAAGGCAGTGGATGCCGTGAGTGGTTTTTGCTCCACTATAAATCACAAAAGAGGAATTTGATTGACATGTCCACAAAACTTTAAGGCTGACTTTGATGAAATGATATTCTTAAGAATTCCTGTGTGTGTGTGTGTGTGTGTGTGTGTGTTGGGGGGGGGAGCTGGAGAGATGGCACAGCAGTTAAGAACATGTTCTGCTCTTACAGAGGAGCAAGTTTGGTTCCTAGCACCCAAGTAAGGTGGCTCCCAACTGCCT
>NW_008462141.1:0-771 GCF_000622305.1 Nannospalax galili
GAAGACTTTGAAGTTCATAGCAATGAATTAAAAGGTTAGAATCACCAATAGCAAAAGTGATATATTTCCAAACATGCCTTCAGATCTCACATATCATCCATCACCTGTTTGCTTGCCAGAGTTATAGAGCTCAAAAATTCAAATTACTCAAGAACATAGTCAATAAAAAAAAAAAAATCCTGGTATCTGGCTGACTCTATGTATCTGGGGACACTGATCTTAAGAAACCCAGAGCCTCATATAGTCAGAAGGAACAAGGGAGATGGCCAGAGTGCACAGAATGATGGCAAGTGTTCTTTTCCCTTTGGCTGCAGAATGTCAGCATTTATGGGAAAAAGTCGATCAAGTATTACTGGATCTGCTTAATCAGGCAAAATTGTCACCATGTGACTGGCAGTTATTGGAAGCACCTGTGTGATGCAGTGCCAAAACCAGTATACAAATGGAAAAAGGAAAAATAGCATTTTCTTTAGTACATGTGGTCAACATTATGCAAAGAGGAAGTATGGCCTTCAGAATGTGAGAGATTTGGAGCCAGGCTTAGTTTGATCGCTTACTAATTTCAAATTTATAAGCATCTAAGCTCCATTTTATTCACATGTAGTAAGCATGGTAAAATCTACATTGCAATGTTGATATGAAGCTTAAACAAGTAAGTCACCAAACAAGAATTCACTTCTGCCAGGCTTATTTTTGAATTACTGTCAATATTTATAACAATTATACCTACATGAATTAAGAATAAAGAAGCATTTCCATCAAGCGCTTTCA
>NW_008462142.1:0-771 GCF_000622305.1 Nannospalax galili
GATTTCTGTGAGTTCAGGGCCAGCCTGGTCTATATAGTGAATTCCAGGCCAGCTGGGTCTACAGGGAGACTCTGTCTCAAAAAGACCAATAAGAAGAAAAAATAAAATATTTTCAATCTGCAGTCAGTTGAATCCACAGATGTGGAACTCACTGGTGTATAAGGCTGACCATATTGTATTTATTTCTTACAGTTCTAGATGCTGGAAGTCTGAACGCAGGGTCAGTATGATTGGGTTCTGTTGAGGGCCCTCTTCATGGTACAGACTGACAACTTCTTACTGTATATTTTCACATGGTAGAGAGTGAGCTAATTCTCTAGGTTCCTGCTTGAATCCATTTCTCCAGGGCTCTACTCTTAGGGGATCTAGTTATAGTCCATAAGTTTACCTCTAAATGCTATCAGCTTACTGTCTTACAGGATATCAACTTAGACCTTTTTGGAGGATACAGACATGCAGTCCATAAAGGTTTAGAGTGCCAGGCATGTACTCTTTGAGTTCTGAAAGAAACCTGGACTTCAGATCTCTAGCTCTGTTTCAATCTCTGGAGATTTTACTGCATTTAAGGAGAGACATGTAGCTTAACTTTTGCCCTGTATTCCAGTATTGGTCACATCTACTGCCAAAGAACTGAAAGGGGTCACAAAGGGAGTTTAACTTCCTAATACAGATGGAGTTTTTGTCATTGTTGTTTTGTTTTTTTCTTTCTTTTCAGTTTTGTGAGACAGGGTCTCTCTGTAGCCCCAGCTGTCCTGGAACTCCTTATGTAGA
>NW_008462143.1:0-771 GCF_000622305.1 Nannospalax galili
AGCTTGAACTGGCATTACCAATCTTAAAATCTGACAAATGTCTCATGTATGCAGGTCTCATATAAAAGCCAGAACTTAGACTGCATAAAGTAATTGGTGCTTAACATTGAAGAGTGTGCATTCCATATTATATTAGAGTGTGATGACCCAAACCCATTTTATGATTGAAAGCTGCCTTTCTGTATACCTTGAGTCTTGTACATAACCTTTTTTTAATGAACTAAAACATTTTGAAACTGAAAAAAAGATACAGAAGATCATTTACAAGAAAGAGAGCTACAGAAAGTGGTGACAGGGATCCAATAAAACTCACAAACACAAATATTCTGATTAGGAAATCTATATTTGATAAGGTAGCAATCAGCAACATTAAAAATGCTAAAATGAAAGTTTCTTCTGTTAAAGAAGAAATAACCTTATACAACCAATGGCTTTATATAGATTGTAGAGTTGAAAAGAAATTGATATGATATCTAAATTTCTATCAATTATCCTGAGGAATATCAATCTATGGTTAAATGACCCTCAAAATCATAGTCTATGCTATACTAAAATCCCAGGACCAACTAAAAATTTTTATCAGGATTTCTACATACATAGTTTACAAAGAGAACTTTTAGGCCAAAATTGTGTAAATCTGGACTGGCTGTCTCTCCTTTTATCTTATTCTTCAATGTTCATGAATTTCTGTGAAAAGTACGTAAATCTAACAAATTTACTTCCAAACACATGCATATGATCATTGTTCTGTCACTTCTCATGTGTGTGTGT
>NW_008462144.1:0-771 GCF_000622305.1 Nannospalax galili
AATGCTCCCCGGGCCCAGTAAGCCATCTCTGTTCTAAGCTGATTCTCAGAACATCCGAGGAGCTTCAAAGAAACCTAGCCTTAAGATGATAAGGGCTTCGAGATTTTACGCTGTAAATGGATCTTAAGTGTTGAGTGGTCCCTCAGGAACAGGCTGGTTGGTTGAGCTTTGCGGGAGGGACTTTTCAGGTTGTGCATTTGGGCAGCATTTGAAATCCGCGCGGTTTTTACATCTCTGCTTTGGTTGGGAGGCTTATCACAGACGGCAGTCAGACCTCGTCTGGTCTGACCTTTTAAATTTTTCTCTGGAAATGGAAACATCCAGGAGCACTTCCGCTGCTATATATAGTTCTTAGTACTTGACTGTCCTTAAATTTCTCGTGCGCCTAGGAGCACTACCTTGGATTCCTATGACACCAGAGTAAACAAATCTAAGGATGTTGAATGGTATTGTACTTCTTTGAACATAAAGTAGTGAAGTACAGAAGATAATATTGCTCGTGGGAAACATAAAATTCAATCAGGACTTCCATAACATTATCTCTTCGCCTCTTTACTGTACCTTGCAATGTAAAAATGAAAAACTTGAGTAGTGAATTTGTTTGCTTGAGATTGGTAGACTGAAAGATTTGTTGCCTGTGTTTGTGTGTTCAAGTAAAACCTGTAGAGAAAAAGCTTTCATATTTCATTTGAAAAACCTGGTGTTAAGCTTCATAAAAGCAAGACTTTGACTTACACATTCCAATAGGTTTCATTTCTTATTCCTGAATGT
>NW_008462145.1:0-771 GCF_000622305.1 Nannospalax galili
GAGTACATGACCCCAGCTAGGACTAGACGGGTGAGGATGCAGTTATAGAACTCATAGGTCTTTCATGTGCACAAGGGTTTCTGGGAGCTGAAACAATAGTCAGGGAATATGGGGGTGTGGTACTTATTGGTCTGGAAGGTGGGAAACCCATCTAGGCCTGGGAGCATGGACCTAGACAAGGGATGCTGAGGTTGTAGAACTCTTGGGTGAGGTGGGTACAAAAGGGAAGGAGCATGAGCTGGGAGCCTTGGAGCATAGGACAACAGACAAGGAATCCTCAGGTTGGGGACCTCACAGGTCTGGTGGTACAGTGGGAGTGTATAACCAGAGCTAAGCCTGGGTGCATCAGATTGTGGACAGGGAATGTTGGAGCTGGGGAACCAATAGGTCTGGCTGGTGTGTGGAGGTTTAAGACCTTAACTAGCCCTGGGAGTTTGGGAGGACAGACATTGAATGCTGGAGTTGGGTTAGTGTTAGGGTTAGAGTAGAGGTATGATTAGGTCTAGGTTTAAAGTTCTGAGTTAGGATTAAAGTTAGGATTAGGATTAGGGTTAGTGTCAGAAGTTACTGTCAGGATTAGTGTAGGGGTAGTTTTAGGGTTTCACTTAGGGTTAGAAGTTAGTGTTAAGGGTTAGATTTAGGGTCAGGGTTGAAGTTAGAGGTAGGGTCAGATTTAGGGTTAGGGTAGGTTTAAAGTTAGGGTCAGTGTTAGGGTTCGTATAGGGTTAGGGTTAGATTTAGATTTAGTGTTGTTTGAATAGCCGTATGTTT
>NW_008462146.1:0-770 GCF_000622305.1 Nannospalax galili
GTGGCAGCACCTGTGCAGAGGCCCAAGCATGCAGGATCCTGTGACACACAGTCCTGAGCATAAGAACCTTCTTTAGGAAAAGCACAGGGAAGACACTGACCAACAGGGAGACTCAGAAATGACGATTCCTGTCAAAGAGAAATTCTTTGGGGGTATTAAAGTCAAAGGATTCATGAGAAAGAAAACATTTCATCTGGCAGATGTCAAGATTTATGGAAGCTGTTGTAATGAAGATGTGGAGAAGGGAGCACTGGCAGGCAAATGGTGATCAGAAAACACAATCCTGTGTGTAGAAGCTACAGTTAACCTGGGCGTGGTGGCGCACGCCTTTACTCCCAGCACTCTGGAGACAGAGGCAGGTGAATCTCTGTGAGATCAAGGCCAGCCTGATTTACATAGTGAGGTCCATGCTAGCTGGGGCTACAGGGAGACCCTGTCTCAAACACTCCCCACCACAGAAGAAGAAACTCCAATTACAGTGGCTGTGTCCCTCATTCCACACAGACATCGGTGTCCAGTTTTCACAGACTCCAGTGTGAAGGCAAAGCTCTGGGCAGACACCATGGATTATGTAAGACCTCAGGATACTATTACTTAAATAAGTTATAAATGTACTCAGCACAAACAATAAACCAGCATTTCATCTCTACTGGTACCTTGAAGCCCAAGCATGTGAATATATAGAGTGCTTAACGTGACTCTGAAAAGGGTAGAAACACCATCAGTCACTGAGTGAATGTCACACCATGGAAGACCAAGAAATAGTGGCC
>NW_008462147.1:0-771 GCF_000622305.1 Nannospalax galili
TTTTTTTTTTTTGTTGTTGTTGTTTTATACTGAACCCAGACAGTTTCAAGGACCCTTACTGAAAGCTGCCAATTGGCTTTCTACTGATAGAAAGCATTTTGAAAGGTTCTGAAGCAAAGACTGGGGTACCCCAACTCTCCCTACTTCTCTATGCAGCCTCGGACCCTAAATTCTTGCCCCCAGAAAAGCTCATCTTTTTAAAGAACTTCTCCCAGTCTTTTATACCTTAGCATGAAGGGCCCTACCGCACTCCCTTAGTGTGTTTGCATTTTAACCTTGCACTCTGCCTTTAGGATTGAAGGCAAGGAACATCGTAAACTGTTTAGGGATAGGAAGAAGATCCTACTGCAGCCTTCAAATAGCTCACCAGTGGTGGCCTCACCCACCTGAAAGACTAATCTAGGGAGGGGTTGAGGAGCATGATCTTGCTTCAGCCAGTGGAGTTCTGAATGGTTCACCGGTAAGTAGGGCACCTTGGTACTCAGCCTCTGTGGGATGCAGATGAGACATCTTCCACAGATGCCTGCCAGCACCCAGGCTCTGCCTCCTTGGCCCATTGCAGTAGACTTCCTGTTGAGATGGAGTGAGGATCAATAGTTTTGAGGGAGAGCCTGCCTCAGGTTCTTCACAGGGGCCTCTAGTGAAGGCTGAGTATGTAACTCAGCCTAAGAATGCTGTTTAGAAAATGCTCAGGAGAGGAAACAAGTCAGGCAGCTGGTGATGAATGTGTGACATTGTTCTGGTTTGTTTCTTCATTGCTGTGACAAAAAC
>NW_008462148.1:0-771 GCF_000622305.1 Nannospalax galili
TCTACCCAGGAACTTTAAATTTTGGGAGTCCCAGTCTAAAACAATGGTCTATTCTGTGTATATCTAAAATTAGACATCTTTCAGACACTGCTGTCTCATGTAAAGAAGCAAGCAATTGCATCACACAGTTTTTGTAAAGGTCAGTAAACACTAAGTTATATATACACACAGCATGTTCTAGGACAACTGGTCCACCCACAAGAACTAGAGCTTTTTGTATCATCTTTGGGGTATCAAGATATACTGAAAATCAGGTAAATCTATGAACTCTCCCCCTCAAAATTACATATAAATACCTTCCAATAACCTAAGAAATAACAGAACAGAACAGACACTATCTCCAGCCACTGAACATGGGCTAATTTTATGATTTAGCTAGCTAGTCTCCTTCTTGTCTTGAGATGGCCAATTAATTTTATATACACCCAAATTCCACCCTCATGTTTTCCCAAGGGTAGATGTACAGTGTGGGAAATTGCAAACATGAATCCTGACATTCCCTTTAAGACTTCTCTTGGTGAGAATGCTCCCATGATGCCAGTAGATCCAGATACAGTCAAGAATATCAAGGAGTCTCTGGAATAATCCATAACCCACTCTAGTCAGCAGCATCTGTTTTCCTCACCACAGGGCAAGAAACTCAGCATGATTTGTATGTAGCAGAGGGCTCAACTAATGATGGCAAAAATGGCTGAATTTCAGACAGGCAAGCTGGCCTTCATTTACACACTTAGTGCTCCCCACCCTTAATAGAGACAATGACACCAAAAT
>NW_008462149.1:0-771 GCF_000622305.1 Nannospalax galili
GGCTGTATCCCTACAGAAAAGCAGGAGAGCGGTGTGATAGATAAAGGAATGTTAAGTCAGTAGCTTTTCTAACATATGTCTGACCACATTTGGAGTAAATTTTTATTTAAAGTATCCATGCTTAAACATCCCAGCATTTTTACAACCCTGTATGATTCACCTGTGGGACCTGCCAGATCATTTTGTTTGATTATTTATATATAAATTATTAATGTACCAGATACTGTTGGTGTTTATTGCTCATACTATGCACAGCTCTTTGGCAGTCACTTTTCTCAGCAAGAGAATCAACTAAATGAAAAAAATTAAAAATTCATAACAGTTAAAGACTCCTTTTTGTATAACAAGTTATAAATTAGAAGGAATGATTTAAAAAACTCTTTCCCCTAAACAAGAAATGAAATAACAGAGACTAGAACATCAACCAAGAAACACTCCTGAGCTCAGAAAGCAAAGGTGACACAATTTCTTTAAGTTTTGTGGCCCATTTTGAGGCTAATTCTGGAATAAAGAGTATTTTGTCCACTTCCTTTTCTCTTCATTTCCTACATATAGTCAATAATACAATCACTTTTTGTTCAAAACTGTTTGCTCTCATTCATAAAATTAATAATTTTTAAATTCCTTAAAAGTCATTTACATGAAAGAAACTGAAATATCGAGAGTTTTTTAGTCTCAAGGTTCTATGATGTGGTACACATATTCCTTTATTTTCTATTAAAAGGGAAACCACGTGGTATAACAGACAGGCATTGACTTTAGAACTCAGTG
>NW_008462150.1:0-771 GCF_000622305.1 Nannospalax galili
TTATATTTGATATTTTTAAAAACAATATCTAGTGCTGAAAACCCGCCATTACAGAGCTCCATGGAAAATAAAAGTCATTGAATTTGGAACACGAGAGGTTGTAGGTAAAATTATTCCACTGCTTTAAAAATATTTCAATAGTGCTTCCATAATATCCTTTGCTAAGCCAGCTAGTTAAGTATTTAATTAACTAGATAGTTGGTATCAAATGGCCTACAAGTTGAAAAGAGGGTAAAAATAAAATCTCTGTGAAGGAACAGGGTCTGAAGCTTAAGTTGGAAACAAAACACAAGAAAACCAATGAACATAGCCCCCACCAACCCAGGAGCTATGTTTCCAAGTTTCTTATTTGATCAGCAATTTTTTTGCAGTGCTAGGTATGGAGTTCCCAGCACCCACAGTAGGTGGCTCACAACTGCATGTCACTTCAGCTCCAGGGTTATTCAGCCTCTGTGGCCTCCACAGGCACCTGCACTCATGTGCACATGCCCACACACAGATAGATACACACACAAACACATCATAATTTAAATAATATTTTTTCTTTTTCTTTTCTTAGTAGCCCCAGCTAGCCTGGAGCTCACTATATAGACCAGGCTGGACTCTGCCTCCTGAATGATGGTGTTAAAGGTGAGTGGTACCATGCGCAGTGCTCGTGAAATCTTTTTTAAAAGAGAAATTGGTCTTTCAACTTAGAACAGTACAAGGATTCTGAGAGCCATGCTTATGATCAACGGAGCAGGAGAGCATCTGATTTCCACAGCTGGAGGC
>NW_008462151.1:0-771 GCF_000622305.1 Nannospalax galili
CACCGTCACTGACTTCAGGGTGTCAATTCTCCATGCCTGTGCCCAGTCTTGCAGCATCGCCTCCCAGCCACCCACTCAGCTGATCTCCAGCACAGAGCCAATCCTACAATGTCTTCAGCTGCAACAACTCCTTCACCTTATCAAGGAGACAGCAGGAACACCAAGTGACCCATCCAAGACCACACAGCCGGAGAGTAGTGGCCAATGTGTCCTCAGAATCTAGCTATGCCTGTCGGTACTCCCAGGTCACCGCTTAGCCCAGGGAGCTGGAGATTCTGTCTGGTGGGGAGACTCTGAGAAGGAGGAAGATGGCATTTGAGCATATGATCCTGGCCACCAACCCAACCTTTTTTTTTCTAGTTATTATCACAAAGAAACCTGTGGAGGGAGAGACGTGCCTGGGCAAGGCTGCTGCCAATGCATTTTGAGGAACCTGTCCTCCGTGGCTTGAAAGAGCCTGCGATGCCAGCCTGTGCCATCATTCTGCATCCATCAGTTTTGAATCCATGCATCTCACAAACAAGAAGTGTCCATGTCATGTACTTTATATTCTTTGTTTTAATTTAAAAAATTTTATGTGTACACGTGTTTTGCCTGCATGTACTTAAGCACACTGTGTGCATGCAATACCATGGAGGCAATAAGAGGGCAGCAGATCCCATGGGACTGGAGTTAGGTATGGTTGTTAGCTGCCATGTGAGTGCTGGGAATCAAACCCTTGTCTTCTGCAAGAGCAGCCAGTGCTCTTAACCCCTGAGCCATCTTTCCAGC
>NW_008462152.1:0-771 GCF_000622305.1 Nannospalax galili
GTCGACGAGGGCCCAGGCTAAACCACAAAGAAAGGTGCCTGGGCCCTACAACAAGGGACAATCAGCCAGGGCTCATGCCTGACCCAGCTGCAGACAGGGCCGCAAAAGAAAAGACAAAGACATAAAAAAAAGAAAAAAGAAAAGAAAAAAAGAAAAGAAAAAAAAAAACAAAGCAAAAACAACAATGAACAAAAAAACAAATGAAACCAAACGAAACCAAAGAAAGAAAGACACGAAAAGCCTGAAGAACAGGAGCCAGAAAAAGAGAGAAGAGGGCCCAGGAACCGGGAAAAGGAGCCCGGGCCCACCCAAGGAAACACAGACAGAGTCCTCTCCACGGGGGCCAAAACACCCATGCCACCTCCTGGTACCGCAGTCCCTAGGCAGACACAGACACCGGACAGACAAGGAGGGACCCTGCCATGGGTCCTGTTTTCCTCCTACCTTCGAACCTCCACCCCTCCAGCTCCAAACACCGCCACTTGATGGGGTGGGAGCCGAACGCTAGATCGTGCAGGACGCCCAGTTCTTCCAGCCTCTGACGGATGAAGGAGAAGCCTGGAATGGTGAGAAGAGGCAGTTCAGTGTGGACCGCGCCCAAAGTACACCCTGTCCAGGGCAGTTGCTGTGGTCCAGGGAGCCAGGATCACTCCAAGGCCCCTGATGGTGTCCGGGCTATGCCGCAAAGGACAGACACCTGGGGGAGAGCTTGACAACCCACGGTGGGCCGATCCTGAAGGAGGCCAAGATTTCCCGACCCCTCCTGGATGC
>NW_008462153.1:0-771 GCF_000622305.1 Nannospalax galili
GAGGACCACACAGGACTACTAGCTTTCAGTCTCTGAATGATGCCTCAGAAAGGTATGACATAACTCCTTCCCTACAGCGTAGCAGTTATTTTGTCTCTTCCAGACCTGAGCAAATGGTGAGGACATTTGAAAGAATGAGGGAGCATTTCAGCATTTTTCTTACCTACCGAACTAGAGTGAGACTTGCTTGAGGTTTCTGCTAAACAATAAATTAATATTGATTTATCACTTTTTGCTTCTTTTCATTTGCTTTTACTTAGTTGAACCAAGAAGAAACAACAGAACACCAGAAGGGGAAATGTCCAGACTGTAACAAGGAAATAGATGAGACCCTTGACTTGAACCAATGGAGCTGGCCAACAGGCGTCTCCTGTCAGCACCAATAGTGAGTCCTCTGTTAGACTCCTTCAGAAGTACTTGGCACCCAAAACTATGCCGAATAACTTCCCCCTTGATAGATATGTTTTGATGACCTCTACCTACATAACTTCAGATGGTTTATAAAGGCAGTGTTTGCCAATGTGTAGGGTATCTGCTTGACAGAAAAAGAGAGAAACTAAAGGGAGAGATATGGAGAAAGAGAGAGAAAAGGAGGGAGTGAGGGAAGACGGAGAAAGAGAGGAAGGAAAGAAATCTCAAATTAACTTCAGAAGGTGTTATGAGGATTTGGTAACTTCCCAGGTATGAATCACAGAAGTTACAGCTGGGTCAGCCAGTGTGCTAGCCAGTCCCATGACTCTCAAATTCCAAACCAGTTTTTTTGTTTTTTTT
>NW_008462154.1:0-771 GCF_000622305.1 Nannospalax galili
AAATTTAATGATTTAGTCTTCCTTTACCAGGGAGTAGAACTCCATTGCGTAAATACACCACATTTTCATTATTCATTCATCAACTGAGTGACATTTAGGTTATTTCCATTTCTTATTTATTGTGTAAAGCCCATCAATAAATACGGCCGTGCAAGTATCTCTGCAGTAGGATGGGCCAGTGTTTCACTAAATTTTCCCCTCTCACTTCTTGGGAACTTGTACCAGCACCTGCTGAGGCCCCAGGGCTGACAAACTTATGACAGGAATGACATAGGACATTCTATTTGGATTTTGCATACTTTATATGACATTTGGGAAGGGGTGACACAAAGACATGGACTCTTACAGGCTTTTCCTTTTCCATATTTAAAATGCACATACCATCCACCTCCTGCCCGCTATCTTCCTCACTCACCATCTGCCTGTACTTAAAATGGTGGCAGCTACACCCCTTTTTCCCGTTGTTCTCTGCATCACCCGTACTCACTCTGGATCAACTTCAGCTTTTCAGAGGAACGTCTTGGTTACATTTCACCCCTTTCTCCAGCTCCTACAAACTTTCTGCCACCTCTTCCTCAAGGGTCCCTGAGCCTTGGAGGAGGTGACAGATGCAGGGCGATCTCTCTTGTATGATGGCAAGATGTTGACCTCTTGTGCCACCCCATCATTTGTCTTCAAGACATGGCCACTGATCTATCTCCGTGGTGTCTCCCCTACTATAAAGACAAATGGAAGTAGACACATCTAAACAGACACAGATGTAAATACAAA
>NW_008462155.1:0-771 GCF_000622305.1 Nannospalax galili
CTACTTCCACTGTCCCCTCATCACCCCTCCTTCCAGAGCAATCCTCAGAAAAGAGGAAATAAAGAACAACTAGTCTTGCTACAATGTTAATGGGAGAGGTTGAATGTAAGGAGGGAAGGAAGGGAACAGAAGTAAAAAGAAGTGGAGGGGAGGACAGAGGAAAGGAAGGAGTTCGAGGAAGCTTGTCTAGATAGTCCCATCCTGAATTGGGTTGGCCAGCATCTATTCTTATATTAACTTGCAGGATCTGGTGAAGAATCCATAAGGGACTTCCAGAGATAGAGGAATAGATCTGGAAAGAATTGATACCTAGTAGTTCCTAATAGTTTCTAAACAGGGTTATCATCAAGCCATCATAAAACAACTCTGAGGTTCAAAGTGATTTATTCATGCAGTAAGACTATAGTGTTTTCAAGATAATGATCCTACTCAGGAAGATGAAAGACAGTAGGAGGCATGAGGTGTTTGGAAGGTGGCATTTGCACTGGACCTTGAAGGGTGAGTGGTAGATTGCATTAAAGAGAAGAGAAAGAAAGTCATTGTAGTAGAGGAAGCAATGTATTGGGTAAAGACACAGAGAAGAGGGATGGAGAGATGGCTCTTGGAGAGATGCTCTTGCAGAGGACCTGGGTTCGAATCCCAGCATCCACATGGCGACTAACAACCATTCGTAACTCCAGTTCTAGGGAATCCAGTGCCCTCTTCTGATCTCCACAGGTGTTGCACAACATGGGTGCACTTACAAACATGCAGGCAATACACTCATACACA
>NW_008462156.1:0-771 GCF_000622305.1 Nannospalax galili
CCCCACAAAAGGTATCAGTTGCCAACAGATCCTCAGCTAGAGCTGGAGCTTCTTGCCCACCTCCCCCATTCATGCTGGAATTTTGTCTGGCTTGTGCTTGTTTGGGTCTTGAGCATGCTGTCACAAGCATTGTGGGTTCATATGTGCAGCTGTCCTGTTGTGTTCAGAAAACGTGGTTTACTTGTATTCATCCACTTTTGGCTCTTACAATTTTTGTGTACCCCTCTTCCTCAATGATCTCAGAGCCTTGGGAGGAGAAAGTGTGGTATGGCTGTCCCATTTAGGGATAAGCCCTCTATAATCTCTTATTCTCTACATCTTGACCAGTTGTGAGTCTCTATGTCAATCATCATTTGCATAAGAAGAATCTTCTATGATGAGAGTTGAAAGATGAACTAATCTATAGGTATAACAATAATTCATTAGGAGTTGGTTTAATATGGTGTCTGTTTAGCAGACTAATAATAGTAGGTTGTCTCCTATGGCCTGTGATCTGTCTAGTCACAGGTTCTTGGCTGTAATAACAGCGGTAGGTGTGGGCTTCATCTTGTGAAGCAGATCATAAAATATAATCAGAAGGAGATTAGTTACTCCCATAACATTTTTATCATTGTTGCACCAGGGGGCATATCTTCCCAGACCAACTATTATTGTAACTCACAGGGATCACAGCTGGATAAGTGTAATGTCTGAATGTGTTTTACAAAAAAGTATTGTTTAGCAGATAGACCAAATAACAGCTCTTTCATTTTGAAAATAAGAGAAAAAAAA
>NW_008462157.1:0-771 GCF_000622305.1 Nannospalax galili
TAAGAGCCAGGGTTGGTCCATGAACATAGGGAAACAGAGACTTTCAGGCCAAAGGAAGTTTGCACATACGAATTTGTGACAGTGGTGGCATCGGGCACAGGCCCCAGGCCAACTCAACCACATGAGGGCCCAGAGTGGAGCAGGGACATGGACAGTGGGCCGGCCCTGGCCTGGGGACTGCTGGAGACTGGTTACTGCTGGGAGAGGGAGGACAGCCCCCACTTACAACGTCTAGATAGGTTGAATGGACTCCACTGAATGAACTTACACTGAAGGACATCTAGGTACAAATGCTTGACTAGGTAGGACTTGACATGTATGGCAGAACACCTTAGGTTCAGTGGGGGGCGGGGGAGCTTGAGGCATCAATGAGGCAGGGGATCTGAACTTGATTAAGAACTGTTGTATGAAATGTACAAAAGATCAATAAAAATTTCTAAATGTCTATCATAGTTGAAGGAGAAAGAAAAATCTTCCACGAAATAAATAATCAGAAAGAATGTATCTCCACCAAACTAATCCTACAGAGAATACTTGAAGCAATACAATGGACTGAAGAAAGGAGTAATCATAGGACTAGACTAAGCAGCCACAGAAAGAGGACAAAAGACGGTACAATTATGAAAAGACAAAATAGAACTGAGATCAAAATCAGAAAATGAAATTACCACAACCAATATACATCTTTCAAGAACATTAAATATCAATGGCCTCAACTGCTCAGTAAAAGACACAGGTTAGGGGTTGGAGAGATGGCTCAGCGGTTAAGAA
>NW_008462158.1:0-771 GCF_000622305.1 Nannospalax galili
ACTTACCTACACGCAGGCAATACATGCATACACATGAAATAAAAATAATAAATAAATATTTTTTTTAAAAAAACCATAAACCTTAGGGGGGGAAAATGTTTAAAGGGCTCAATTTTGATCAGTGTCAAAAACTTCTTTGTTAATGGACTTTTACATTTTTACTTCTTTGAGGTCACCTCTTACTCCTGCAAAACACTTTCCCTGTCTCTCCCAAGGTTAGTTACAGCTTGGTGTTGTCCTATCAGATAGAGGAATGAAGCTGCTCATCTCAGTTCTGGCTACTTTTGTCATATCCTGGTATTGTCTTGGGCAGGTCATGATTCCTGGGAACCTTTTCCCGATGAAACTTCCAACTTCAGTCATGGGTACCTAGTGTCCCAGTGGTCATATATTCTCTCAGATCCCTCTGTAGCTCATTGAGGACTTCTGATCTAGTGTCCTCCATCCTCCCCTATTTATGAGAAAGGTGGGAACTATCTGATGCTGAGTCTTCTAAGGAAAAGCTCACTCATAATGTATAACTAATTTTAGGAACTTAGAAATCCCTACCCGCACCTTCCAGAAATCCAAGGTCATGTTCAAAGCACCCCGTTGGAGTTCCACTGGTTGAACACACAGGACTGAGGTGAAAGTGACCTTAGTCTTCATCCACAATGTGTTCCCTGGAATACTGAAAATAGACTCTGAAAAAGTAGGTTCTATCCCAATGTAACTGATGAAGACTCTGGGTTTAGAAGGTTCCTGCGCTATGGTGCTCTGAGCTCCTAATAC
>NW_008462159.1:0-772 GCF_000622305.1 Nannospalax galili
CCTGTGCACACGTATGTGGAGGTCAAAAGTTGGTATCCAGTGTGGTCAAATTTAGTGCTGTTCTTACATTTTACATAAACATTTTCCAAATCCCATGATACAACCGTGGTCCATGTAGACCGGCTCTGGGCCCTGCGTGTCCCCTCAGGGTGGCTGGGGTGCTGCCTTCCAGGCTATCTTCAGCCCCCTGGGTTGGCATCAGAGTTCCCACCTTCTCCATATGGCTGTGATGCCTTGGCAGTGGCGAGCCTGCAGAATTCTGTCCACCACGGGCACTACTGCACCTCCACTGACCCTCGGGGGAGCAGGGTGGAGACGCTCACTGGATGCAGGCCAGCCCTCGCCTAGGCTCTGAGCAGTCACCATGACCCTCCACCATCTGGAAAAGCTGAACCCACCCAATCCCAGCCACCCTCCCGGGCTTCCACTCCCATGTGAATCACACCCCAGAGAAACAGATCACAAGGCTCAGAGCAAGGCTTCAAAACCATTTACTCAAAACTGAAAGGAGGAAGAACCACACGTCCTGGTGACAACTTCACAGGGGACACCGGGGCCAGGGACAACAGCAGCTGTTCTTTCCAGGCCCTCTGTGACCCTCAGGCAAACCTAAGCTGACCTGAAAGGTCTGTCAAGAACTGTGTCTGGGCCGGGGCTTGGAGGCGCTCCAGCAAACCCACATTTTCCAAACAGGCTCGTGAGCCCAAACACTAGCGAAAGCGAAGCTGGGCTGAGAAGCTCCGGCTGGTTTCTGTGAACACAGAAGGACCCA
>NW_008462160.1:0-772 GCF_000622305.1 Nannospalax galili
CATGCTCACACCGGACACTCAGCATCACAGCTGTGGGCAGCTTGGTCCTGGGAGCCATAACCTGGGGCGTACATAGAAATATGCCTGGCTGCTGGAGGGAAGATGGAACTCATCCACCAAGACTCAACGTGCCTACTCCATACTCTTCAAGGCTAATGTGGGACAGCTATAGTCACTGGATTCAGAATTGACAAAAGCCCACACTTGTCCCATCGGTAACAAGGCCTCAACCCACCCCCCCCACACACACACATACAAAAGGAAGAAAGAAAAACCAACACTGTTTCTAGCAAGGACTCGGGGTGCCCAGATTCTAATCACGTGGGGATCACATTTTATATCTTTCCAATTCTGCCTCTTGAAAAGATTAAAACAGAATTTTCCAGTGAGTTCCCTTTATTGATTTCCCCCCCTTGAAGCTTAATAAGAAAAAGAAAATGATTATTTGCCTGATGAAAAGATGCTACCATCTCAAATCAAATTTTTAACTGAAATAATGCTCTATTCCAGCAAATGCCTTATAGTATTCAGAAAATACAGTAATATGAATTTTAAGGGAACCACCAGACCATGCTGCAGAAAGCCACTGAAAGGGACGCTGTCTTGATGGAAATTACTCTGATAGCACATCTTCATTTAAGTGGAAAAGTCTAGTTAGAGCAGGTTATTTGAAAAAAAACAACTCAATAGGAATAAAATCATTTAAATATGTCATTTAATGTTAACCAACTACAAAAAATTATCCTAGAATGTGAGCTCTTCACAAAAAAAA
>NW_008462161.1:0-771 GCF_000622305.1 Nannospalax galili
ATGGCACATTGGAGCACTATGAGGACACACTGGAGCATTGTGATGGCACATTGGGGCACTATAATGAGACATAGGGGCATTGTAATGGCACATTGAGCATTATGATGGCATGTCTTTGCACTGTGATGACATATTGGAGCATTGTGATTGCACGTTAGAGCACTGTGATGACATATTGGAGCATTTGGCGAAACATAGAGATGTTGGGATGTCACATTGGAGCATTCTGATGACACACTGGAGCATGGGGATGGCACATAAAAAATTGTAATGGTGTAATAGAGCATTGTGATAGTTCATTGGGGCACTATGATTACATATTGTGGCATTGTGATGGCACTTTGGAGCACTGTGATGACACATTGAAGCATTGTAATGAAACGCTGGAGCATTGTGAAGGCACAGAAGGGCAATGTGATGCCATGTTGAGCATTGTGATGGCACATTGGGGCACTATGATGACACATTGGAGCATTGTGATGGCGCATTGGGGCTTTGTGATGGCATATCAGAGCATTGTGATGACACATTGGGGTACTATGATGACACACTAGAGCGTTGTGATGGCACACAGGGTCAGTGGGATTGTACATTCAGCATTGTGATAGCACATTGGAGCATTGTGATAGCACACTGAGCATTGTGATGACTTATTGGTGCATTATAATAGCACATTGGGCATTCTGATGGCACCATTGGAGAATTGTGATGGCACATTAGAGCATTGTGATGGCACATTGGAGCATTGTGATGACACATTGGGGCATTGTG
>NW_008462162.1:0-772 GCF_000622305.1 Nannospalax galili
GCAAACCCTGCTCCCCTACAGTACCCCTGCAAGGCCACGCTGGGTCATCTTGAACAGATGGCTGGAGCCTGGGGAGGTCAAGCACGGGTGCTGGAGGCAGAGCTCACACTTGACTCCGCGTCCGGCTCCAGCCTGGGCTCTTCACCTTAGCGCTCTCACAAACTGCTTTTCCCTCTAACTCACCTCAACATCCGAGATGGCCGACCTCAAAGCACACGACCAGTTGACAAGCTGCCGGTCCCGGTACAACAATCCCGCATTGTAGAGTCGTACAAAAGCTTCAGTTACAGCTGCTGAGGAGCCCTAGAATGACCTGAGCATCCACATGGGACATCCTTCCCAGCTGAGCCCAAGGGAGGCCCTCCTCCCATCCCCACACCCTCCCCCGACACCCACAGGGGCTGTGGCCCAGGACTCACAGTGTCCATAGTGAAACACTCTCGATCCCAGTCCAGAGAGGCGCCCAGGGCTCGCAGCTGCTCACAGATCTCCCCTCCTTTCCTGCACCAGAGGCTCCCATCAGCAAACACACGTGCACATGCGTGCACACACACACCCTCACCATTCTGTAAGGCTGTCTGGAACCACTGGATTTATGTCTGCGTGTGGACTTTTGAACACAGCCATGAATGGGGGCGGGGCGCCCACTTGTCTGTAAGTAAATCCTCACTCCAAGCTCAGTTATCAAGTCCAATAAACTCGTTAAAGTTCTTCAAACCCAGGTTTGGAGAATTTTTTCCTCAGGTTGTCACAAGGACCATGGGAGGAGGGG
>NW_008462163.1:0-772 GCF_000622305.1 Nannospalax galili
ATTATCTACATTTTGATGACAATTAACTGCAGGGAAAAAATACTGCTAGAACAGAGAGGTGAAAGGGTGGGAGCTGTTTGTAACAAAACATGGTTCTCATAGTAAATATTTCTAAGCAAAACCTTGATCACATTAAAAATGTAAAATTTTGATAGTCACTGTCATCTAATTCTTTTCTCCAAAGATCTGATAATCTGATTTTTTTTTCAAAAACTTATGTAGTCTAACAAATTCAATCTATAATTTAGATTCAAACTCTTTCAGAAAAAAATATTGGAATCTTGAGTTACTTATTTTCTGTTTGGACACAAGTTAGTATACATAGAAGTAATCCTTAGAGTAATTTAAGTCACTGTTAAAGAACAGCAAAGTAGTTCAATGACTTTTGTTATACTTGTTCTTACAGCCTTTTTATTTCCTAGTAAAGTGCATGTTAATGGAGTTTATAAATAGCAGTGCACATATAAAAGGAATATCATTTGTTCATTTTGTTGCAGTTAATAGCTTAGCCACTATTTTCCATAAATCCTGGAGTGGTTCCCACATTGCTTCCTCTCTCTGAGAACTCTAGGGCATCACTTTCCTGAGTAGGCACTCACCACTTGCAGCATGCTTGTTTGTAAATATGCTAGCATATGGCTCAACACCAGTCAGGACTAATCCAAGCTTCAAATGAACTCTAAACCATTGGTTTTAATTTTAATTCTATATCACGTAAAAGGGATTTTCAGCATTGGAAAGTTTCCATCCCCTTCACAATCTCGTCTCACCA
>NW_008462164.1:0-771 GCF_000622305.1 Nannospalax galili
AGCACCCACATGGTGGCTAACAACTGTCAATAACTTCAGTTCCAGGGGATCCGACACCCTCTTCTGATGCCCTCGGGCATTGCCTGACATGGGGGCACTTACATACATTTTAAAAATAAAAATAATAAAATATTTTTGAAAATAGATAATGTAACTCACATCTAGGGTTGGGGTAGGAATTACTTTATAATTCTATATGGGGTAAAAAAATAGTCACTCTTGCCTTTCTTATCTGGGTCTGAATTGATTTCTGAAGAAGATACAAGAGTGAGCTGTGGAGACTCCAAATCACTTTCTTTGCTGATGAAAGTCAGGTGGTAACATGTCTCCAGGCTAGAGGATTTTCTGACAATAATTCCCAGAGTTAACATTTCCATCTAGGCCCTGCAATCCCACAATTTCACAGCTCAGGTAAGGCCCCTCTACTCCATAGGCCAGTCCTGTGAAGAGGGTAGCCCCCAAAGAAAGGGGAGGATGCTGGGAAGAGGTTGTGCCACACAAGCCCATTTCTCCTTTCAATTCACCAATCAGATGAACAGCTCCCTGAAGGAGGGATGAGGTGGAGGCCCAGCAGTATCTCAGTGGAAGGAAATAATCTAAATAATAGGAAATAATCTAAATAGATGTAAGAAAGAAACTTGCCCAAATGTGTTCAGCCCAGGACTTGCTCTATGCTAAGGGCTCAGCAAGTAGAATCTTGAAGCAGCCTCTCCAGCCTGCCTTAGCTGGCTCATTCTTTCATGAAGATGGTTATTGAGCATGTACTATGTG
>NW_008462165.1:0-771 GCF_000622305.1 Nannospalax galili
ATATAGTCCAGGCCCACCTGCCTAGGGATGGTACCACCCACAGTGGGCTGGGCCTTCCCACATCAATTAGCAATCAATAAAATACCCAACAGACTTGCCCTCAGACCCATCTTATGGAAGAAATTTTTTCAGTTGGGGTTCTCTCTTCCCTGGTGTCTCAAGTTGATAACCAAGATTAGCCATCACATCTTCCTCTGGCCTCCCTTCTTGGCATACAAGGATGTGCACCTACACACACCTGTGCATGTGCCACCAAACACATACACCAGAGAGAGAGACAGAGAGACAGAGACAGACACAGAGAGAGACAGAGACAGAGAGAGACAGAGAGAAGAAATATTAGAATGTTTCAAGAAGAAAGGAACATTTTATATAAGGAAATAAAAAATGTCAAAGAAGTGAGAATTTTTTTCCTTATTGTTCAGGAAAAGATTAGCAGCATTAATGGCACCAAAATACATAAAACTAACAGGAATAATAGCACAAGGACAGGAGAGGGGTGTTGGCAACAATAAGGTTTTACTACTTTACCATGAAACGATGTAACATTATCTGCAGGCAGTCCTGGATGAACATTATAAGTCATACAGCACCCACTAAGCAAGTATTTTCTAGGAATAAAAAAATTCAACAAGGAGAAGATAAAATAGAGTTACACAAAATAAAGCCAGAGGAGGACAAAAAACAAGACGGAGAGAAAGAACGCATGCCACAAACACAAAATAGTCTCCAAAGCTATTTAACTGTGTCGAAGAATTTAACTGTGTCAAG
>NW_008462166.1:0-772 GCF_000622305.1 Nannospalax galili
TACAAGTCTAGTACATTTGTGATTTTTTTACTTGAGATACTGTAGTTTACAGTATATTGGGGGTGAATATTTTAAGAAAGTGTTGACTATGAAGAAAGTTAGAATTGATTGAGTTGAGTCTTTCATTTTTCACTTTCCTGAATGGTGCCTAAGGACTGATGTCTTTAATGAGCATACTCATTCAATCAGATAGTAATGGTGACTAGCTGTTCTCTCTAGAAAAATTGGGTTTATTGCAAATGGATACAAGTTACACAAGTCAGATAACATAGTCCTAGAGGCAATTTAACCTAACAGAACACTTGTGTGAATGCTTCTCTGCTAGCTTGTTAGTGAATGTGACATTGTAAGGGAGAACTTGGTAAGATTTTTTTTTTTGTACAAAGTTGTGAGAAAATACTGAAAGAAACTTACTATTGGTAATTAAGGGACAGAATTCTGATACTCTGTCTTTTGTGAACACTCATTTCAAGATAAAAAGTAGAACCAATTTTATGTATTGTCCTGTCTCACTTTGTATCAAAACAGGCAGTCTCCATCCAGAATAGTCTTAGGTATTGCAAACATGTTGATAATTTAAGAAGTGGTACCTTCTAAAGAGTATTAAGCAATTATATTAAGAATACATTCAAGCTATACCCCATTATATCTGCTTTGTTCCAAACGTTCTGAGCTAAGAGATCTGGGATGTTTCCCAGTCCTGCATGGTGAGTTTCCTTTTCAACTCCGCCCTGCATCCTGTCATCTCAGCTCTGTCAGGCCTCTTGCAGGC
>NW_008462167.1:0-772 GCF_000622305.1 Nannospalax galili
TTATCTCTGGAGAACTTCTTTTTCTATTTCATAGAATAATTTGAGTAATATTGGTGCTATTTCATCTTTGAAGTTATAACAGAATTCAATAGTGACTTCATCTGGTACTGGTCTCATTTTAGTTGGAATACATTTTATCACTTCAATGTGTTTGTTGATTCTAGATCTCTCTGAATTATTTGTTTTGCCTTGGTTTAATTTTGGTATGCTGTATGCATCTAGAAATCTATACATTTGTTTTTGATTTGCTAATTTCATGGAATTAAGTTTTTTAAATTATGTCCTTGTGATTTTCTAAATTTTATTGGTATGTACAGATAGGTCTCTGTTTCACTTTTAATTTTATTAATTTGGGTGTTCCCTGTTTCTTTTGATTAATTTGGCTAAGGGCTTGTAAATCTTGTTTACCTTTTCAAGGAACCAGTTCTACATTTATTTTTGTATTGTTTTTTAAGTTCTATTTAACTAATTTCAGGCATAATTTTGGTTATTCTTCCTTGTCTTCTTGTCTTGTTTGGTTTGGTTTTTGTCTCCTCTTGTTTAATTTTGAGACAAGATTTCACTGTGCAAACAATGCTGGTTTCAAACACAGAAATCCACCTGCCTCTGCCTCTAGAGGGCTAGTTTAAAGGCATCCACCGCACCTGGTTTTGGACTTGATTTGTTTTTCTTTTTCTTTTCTTTTTTCCTTTTTTTTTTTTTGTCCTTTTGAGATATTGTCTCCCTGCAGCCCCAGCTGGCCTAGAAATGACTATGTAGACCAGGCTGTCTT
>NW_008462168.1:0-771 GCF_000622305.1 Nannospalax galili
TTGCTGTCTGAGCTATCTCCCTATCCCCAGACACATTTTTTTGCATGTTTTTGATATGTGATTAGATACATTTACAAGTGTAGAACCCACAGATATGGAAAGACAGCTAATTGAAAAGCAAGCTTTGTGTCCTGCTGTAGCCCGTATCTGATTTGCTTGTGACAGGCTTGGAAGCTCAGCTTCAAGTTGACTTGTTTGCCTTCCCAGTCACATGAGCACAACCATACATTTTTATTATTTTAAAATTTATTTTATGTGTATGAGTGTATTGCCCTCACCCTGGGGAGCTGCGAACATCATTGTTTCTCTAGCTTCCATGGAGGCAGTGTACATGGAGCACAGCCAACCACAAGCGCTCAGCCAGGTCTCCACGTCCAGTGACTTTATTGGGGCTTGACTCTGTAACAGCTTGGTTGGCTGCCCACGTGACTGGGCTGGGTCCTCAGCACCTGCAAGGGATGAGCTACCTACCACAGGTCCTATGGCCTAACTGCTAGGTATGGTCCAATGCTCTCAGGGCAGCAGACTCTCGTATCAGGCAAGACCTCCCAAGGGCTTAAAGATGACCTTCCAGGGTCCAGGCATTGCTATGAAGGCTTGGAGGCTCTTCTTTCGTATATAGTCAATCCTCTGTATCCATGGATTCAGTCAATTTATGATGCAAAGTACTGATACAGTATGGCTGCAGACAGTGACGTTTGTAGTGTACTAGGTATAAGAAACCATCTAGGGGTTGGAGGGATGGCTCAGAGGTTAAGAGCACTGTCTGCT
>NW_008462169.1:0-772 GCF_000622305.1 Nannospalax galili
TACTCCTGCACCCACCTGTCAGGTCAGTTGCTGTGCTAGACAGCTTCAGTTGTCAACCTGACACACCTGGGTAGAGGGAACCTCAACTGAGGAATTTCCTCCACTGGATTGACCTGTGGCCATGTCTGCGGAGCATTTTCTTGATTGTTGAGTGGTGTGGGGCACTCAACTGTGGCAGTGCCACCCCTGGGCAGGAGGTTCTGTGTTGTATAAGAAAGCAAGTTGAGCGCAGGCCAAGTGAGCAAGCCAGTAAGCAGCATTCCTCCATGGTCTGTGCTTCAGCGCCTGCCTTCAGTTCCTCCTTGAGCTCCTGTCCTGTCTTCCCTGGATGGGCTATGATGTAAGCTGAAGGTGAAATAAATCCTATCTTCCTCAAGTTGGTATTGGTCAGAGTGTTTTGTCACAGCAATAGAGCAGCAAACTAGGATGGCTGCCTTCCAAATGGTAAGAACACTATCATTTCTTTCATCTCAATTTTCACACTTAGATTACAGTAATCCTGACAACTGACATCTATGTTTAACATAGGACTGTTTCTTCTCCATTTCCCCTCAAAGCTGTCATTAGCTCTATGGCCCTCTAGTCAGTGACTTCTTAGAGGTTGGAGTTGCTGTGCCAGAACAAACGGCTTGAATGTGGCACTTAGCAGACAAATCTCCAACTTAATCATTGTCCTAAAATCCTGCCTGAGGAAAAACAATGACTTGCTTCTGGTCAGACACTAGTTAGAGGTAGGCGCACAGACCCAGCTCTTCTGAACCAAGTTCAAACT
>NW_008462170.1:0-770 GCF_000622305.1 Nannospalax galili
TGTGTCTGTGTCTGTGTCTGTGTATAAAAGAGAGACAGAGACAGAGAAACAGACAGAGACAGAGAGAACAGGAGGAGGAGGAAGAAGCAGGAAAAGAGGAAGGAATAAAGGAAGGGAGGGAGGGGAGAAAGGAAAAAGTGGGGGAAGGGAGGAAGGGGAAAAGAGAATTACCCCATTTCACCCTACAGAATATCCCATGGTACCTACTTATGGTTACAGCCCCAGAGAAATCCACCACCCCTGCCTCTGGTCCATGGAGAGAGATGTGCTAGGATATTCACACTGTAAGCAACTGAAAGATCAGGCAAGCACAGCCTGAAGAAGTTAAAGCAGTAGACCCAGTACATGAGGAGCCGAAAGGACCAATCCTACAGCAACGGTGCTAAGTGGAAAAGACTGGGAAGACTGGGGACAGTCTGTGCTCTTTGTCTTTTCTTCCTGTTTGCTTTGTTTTGCCTGCTTGCTTTTTTGGTTTTACAATGCTGAGGACTGAATCTAGGGTCTTACACATGCTTGGCCTAAACCTTACCATGGAATTATTATACTCGACTTAAAGCAGAGGGTAAAATGGTGGTTACCACAGGCTACGAAGAGAAGGAGGTAAGGGAATGGAGTAGCATCAGTCAATGGGCACAAAATTGCAGGTAGACCAGAGGAATAAGTTCTGGTGTTATAAGCACCTGGTAAGATTATAGTCAATCAGGCTGTCTGTGTATTTCAAAGTAACCAGGAGAAAGCAATGTCTCTCTCTCTCTCTCTCTCTCTCTCTC
>NW_008462171.1:0-772 GCF_000622305.1 Nannospalax galili
TGCTCTTCCCAAGCCTCTGCTTGTCCGAGACGTAATGTTTTCTGTTTCTGTGGAGAGGCTGGCACTGAAATCTGGGCTGGCACTGCCAAGGCTTCGGTGGAAGCAGAGAAGACTGGGAACTAGGGAAGAGTAGGCGGCCTCCACAGAGCTGCAGTTCCATCTGAACTGAATGTTCGTAGTACAGCCTCATTTTAAAATGTTGGGCGTGGCAGGGATTCTCAATAATAGATCCCCTGAGGTGGATGTAAATACAAAATGGGTTGCACAGTCAGAAGTGGCTTAGCTTTTTAGTCACTCTGGCTCCACAGCGCAAGTGTTCATTTTAGTCAGAGCAGAAACTTGAGATGGGTGGGATCTGTCGCCATCTCTGTCATCCGAGAGAATAGAAGAAAATGGAATCTACACGCTCTCGTGGCTATTGTAGTGGCTAAACTGCACATTAGTAGGTGGAAATTATAAAACAGTTTCATTCAGGTCTGCAGAGTCCAGACACCATCATAAATCCTTTTCTGTCTCCTTGACAGGATGTCTGGAGAATTCAATGATAACGTGTCTATGTGTAAGTAGTGGGATATGGGCCTGTCTTATGGGGCAGTGTGTGGCAGAGGTGGGTGGCGGTGGTCGGAATTGCTGGAGTAACACCATCTCTCCCACAGCGGTGACAAGCAGCAGCATTTCCTCAACCGTGACATCTAAGGCTGGCTTTGGCTCTGGAGGCCAAGGTTCTGGAGGAAGAGGGTTCGGTTCTGGAGGAGGAGGAGGAGGAGGAGGA
>NW_008462172.1:0-772 GCF_000622305.1 Nannospalax galili
CTGGGGCTACAGAGAGACCCTGCTTCAAAAAGACCAAAAAAAAAAAAAAGAAATAACATTATTGACAAAAAAATGCCAGACATTTAGTGACAGCAGGAATCTTCTAGAACTTTTCAAGTTAGACCATAGAGTGCCTCCTCTTGAACACAGGCGGTTTCTGGAAACCACCATGACTGATGTGAGTTTTACTGCAATGTATTCAGATGTAACAGAAATGTCTCAACTGTCTGTATCTACAAGATCAGTTTGCACAGGGCCCTGTCATCTTGACACTCTCCCACTGCACACTCATACATACATACAAAAAGAACACAAGCCACAAGCATATCAGCCAAGGGACAACTCAATTCAGGGAGCCAATCCTTTGCTCAAATGCTGCCGCCCAAATATTTGATTCTCAGGTGTGTTCTCAGGTATTTTCCCAGAGGTTCAGGGATGCCAATCACAAAAATACAGGTCATTGAGCTGGGAATGTAGCTCAGTGACAGAACGCTTGCTTAGCATACTTGAAGCTGTAGATTCAATCTTCAGCACTACATGAAAGAAAGGAAGGGAAGGAGGGAGGAATGAGAAAGGGAGGAACTGATGGAAGAAAAGAACTATAGATTATAGAGCGCTTCCCTGAGACCATTGTCTCCTCCCAGAGAACTGAATGCACTCCCCAGACCCATTCATAACATCCTCTCTTGGGGCTGGAGAGATGGCTCAGCAGTTAAGAACACTGGCTGCTCTTTGCAGAAGACTCAGATTTAAAGCCTAGCACCCACATGGC
>NW_008462173.1:0-772 GCF_000622305.1 Nannospalax galili
GGGGCTCACTGGTTTATTTGCCCTGTTTTGCTCAACTTGCTTCTTACACAACCCAGGCCCACCTGCCCGGGGATGGCCGTGGCCACAGTGCACTAAGACATCAGTTAACACTTAATAAAACCCCTCTCAGACATGGACACTGGCAAGTCTGAGGAAGGAAACTCCTCAACTGTGATTCCTCTTTCCAGATACATCAGGTTTGATAACTGAAGCTAACTATGGCGCCACCCAATTGAAAATTTTATGGAGAAATAGTAGAAAGTCTCTTCAGTATAAAATGTACTGTGAAATACTGAGCTTGGCTGACTGACAATGAGTACAGATGAACTGATTAAGTTGTAATTGAGAAGAGCTTGTTCTGAGTCCACTTGATCTTGTGAATTATAGAATTATGAAACATCACTTAATCTCAATAAAGCCCACTTTTTGTTTTCAAAACATCCACATTAATACCAGTCATGTCTATTTCAAGAAGGATCTGAGGATGAATTGAAAAATATGACAGAAATTTCCTTAAGTATAATCAGGTGTAGTGGTGCACACCTGTAATTCAGGATCCTCCTCCCACACCCAAAATTCCTAAAGTACAGGACTATACTGGTATCAACACCAAGAACTCCCATTTATCAAGGACCTGTGCTAAATATACCTCACATCGTAGTTCTTAAAATAGTCAGTGACCTTTGTTTTTCCCATTTCAAGACTGAGCAATATGAGAGTCGGCCTCATAAAATTCATCCAAAGAAATAAAGGCATGAGGCTGGGCACACCT
>NW_008462174.1:0-772 GCF_000622305.1 Nannospalax galili
GATGATAGCTGGGCTCATTCATGTGATGATTACAAAGATCCAAGAGAGTGAATGAAAGAGTTCAAAACTTCTTGGAGTCTACACTCAAAACCACAAAATCATTTTGTCACATGTTTGCAGTAAGTTACAAAATTAGCCCGGATTGAAGAATTGAAGGGATAGGCTTTACCTCTTAATACAGGAGGGCACTGCAACATCAAATTGCAAAAGTTGGATACAGGGAAGGAAATTATTGTAGCCACTTATATATTAGAATATACATTGTAAAAAAATCAGTTTCATTATGCTTTCAGATATGTGTATCATAAGCTCTGATCACATTCCTCCCATCACCTCTTATCCTCCCTCCCCATCCACTGCTCCTCCTCTCTATGGTCATTCTTAAGTTATTACAATGCATATACATGAGAGCTAGATAAACACATTACCTCTATCTTTGTAAAGACCAGAATTCTCATTCCTTTAGTAAAGGAATTATTTTCATACTGTCATTTAAATGAATTTTTTTTTATTAAATATACAACTACTTTTAAATGCTAGCAGGCTTGGGTAACAAGAGTATAAGCGAAAAGCACTCTTAGGTGCTGATATGCATATGTAGCAAAGTACATATTTTTGAATCAGAAATTCATGTTGAGAAAGTTATGAATGAATAAGCATCGATTTTATAAGGATAAAATGCTATGGCCATTTCAAAAAAACATTTTTTAATATTAAAAGACAGGAAAATTACTCACATGTAATTAATTTGTGATACACATGATATAACTAG
>NW_008462175.1:0-772 GCF_000622305.1 Nannospalax galili
GGCTTATTCACAACCTTCTTTCACTATATTCAGACTGGAAGCAGTAATCAGATGCAATTATTAGAAGTCCTGACTTCATCATTCCCACACAAGGGTGAAATGGCCTAGAGTCAGTGCTTCCAATTATGTGAGGTGGCCCAGAAACAGACAAGCTGATTTATAGATCGCTGTGCTTGGTTGTGTCCCAAAGGCTCTATAGGAGACGCCTGGAGGAGAAGTTCAGTCTCCCTACCCAATGCCTCTCAGCTTTGCCACTAGTCACACAATTAAATGAAAGGCTGAGCCTGAGAGATTTTTTTTCCGTTTTTCATTTATGGTCCATTCTTAAATCACTCTGACATTAATATGAACATTCCATAGGTACATTTACATGCCCTTATTAAAAGATAAAAATTAGAAATGAAGGGACAAAGTAATCACTAAACCGCTCCAGAATAAATGCCTACAGAAATAACAGGCTCAGTACAGATTTTAAGCTGTTCAATCTGAAAAATTCAAAATGCAAGTTCTTTTTAGGAAATCTATATCAAACGCGTGCTCAGTCACATATAACATATCCCATGCTGTTTTGATCAATTGAAATCATTCTTCCTATTTTTGGCTGTTCAAATAGTTTGCTACAAAATTCTTCTCTTTGACAATCTTCTGAGAAAGTCAATATATAAAAGAATAAATTGGAATAAACTTAAGTTTCTTGGCCTGTTTCTAGGTGGAAAGTTGAACTGTACATCTTCCCTGCTACATGCCAAGTCCTCAAAACACACACACAGAC
>NW_008462176.1:0-772 GCF_000622305.1 Nannospalax galili
TGAATGAATGTTTAGTAGTTTCAGATTTTTTAAAAGTTAAAATAAAATTCAATGGGCAAATCATTTTTGAGAGAATACAGATTGAATTAATACAGACCACTTAGCAATTATTTTCAAAAGCCAGATGATTTTGAATAAAACCACCAGCACAGCAGATGCTAAAGGCTTGTTCCCTTGAAGCAAACCTGCTAATAAATGTGCTAATAGACAAGACTCATTTAGAATCCAAATAAAAGTAAAAGAATAACCTCACTGAGGACCTGGCTTTATTTTTAGAGACTGCTTTCTTAGGAACTTCAGAGCCAAAATTAGGAAAAGTGAGTTTGTCCTCTGAGAACATAACCAAGAAAGGTCTAGATCCCAGACCACCTTTCAAGGGATACATTACCCAGGCCCTGACTAGATGGTAGGTAGGAGACTCCTCTTTGTTTCTGCTGGCCTGCACAGGGAGGCTAGCTGGGCAGAGACTGAGGACATGGGCTTAGGCAGCAGAAGGAGCTGTTCAAGTCCTGTTTCCACTAACATGTGTCCTTAAAACTTCATCACCTATAAAGCAGAGAAATAACGAAACCTTATTCTTTGGGCTGACATATGCCATGAGAAAAAGTAGCACAGCATCAGCACATAATCAGTGCCCATAACTGTTTCAGTTAGCTTTCTGTTGCTGTGATAAAACACCAACCGAAAGCAACTTGTGGTGGGGCTGGAGGAGGTATTTCATTTTACAACTCCCAGGTCACAATCCATCACTGAGGGAAGTCAGGGCAGGAAC
>NW_008462177.1:0-772 GCF_000622305.1 Nannospalax galili
GGGGGGGCTTATTTGTCCTGATTACTGTCTGTCAGTGAGCGAAGTCAAGGCAAGAACTCAAGCAAGGCTCAGGAAACTGTAGATGGGAAATGAAGTAGACACCATGGAGGAATGATGTTTACTGGCTTACTCCTCTGGCCTGTGTTCCCATACAACCAAGACCACCTGCCCAATGGGCTGGGCCCTCTAACCTCACTCAGCAATCAAGAAAATGCCTCAGAGACATGGGCACAGATGAATAGATAGAGAAAATTCCCTAAATGAGGCTCTCTCTTCCAAGATGTGTCAAGTTAACAGTTGAAGCTATCTAGCACAAGGGCAATAAGCTCCATTTGAAAAGATATCTGTCTTACTCATTTAACTGTGCTTTGCTAATATCAATAAGTGCAGAAATATACATGCTTTCAAATATATACGCTGTTATGATTTGCTTTCTGCTGCTGTGATAAAAATGCTCTAAGCAAAATCAACTTATGAAAGGAAAGGGTTTATTTCATCTTGCACTTCCAGGTCACACTCCATCACTGTGGGAAGTTATGGCAGTAATTCAAGGCAGGAATTGGAGGCAGGAACCATGGAGGAATACTGCTTGCTGGCTGGCTCTTAGGCTTTTTCATTACCAGGCTGGTGCTTAGCTAGATTTTTAAAATATACTTAATTTATTGTTATTATGTATATGACTGTTTGGATTGGTTGTATGTAAATGTACCCATATCATGCAATGCCCATGGAGATCAGAAGAGAGTATCAAATTCCCCTGGAACTGGAGTTA
>NW_008462178.1:0-772 GCF_000622305.1 Nannospalax galili
GGGAAAGGGAAGGATTTTGAATGCTCTGTTTTCCCAAGCCCTTCCCGCGAGTTCAGACACAGCTTTGTATGACTCATGAATGAAAAGACAAGCCATGCACACTAATGTCTCCAACACATGGGGTGGAGCAGAGCCTGATAGCTTACATCAAACATGTCCTTGAGGAAGTGGATGGACAGGACACAGAAACAGCCCTCTGTTCTGTCCCCCAGTGGTCTTAAGAAAGCTTTGTCTCTGCATGACGCACATGTCCAGCCAGCTATCGACTGGAACTGTTTGCCTGCTTTCTGCCACTTGGTGGAAGAGCTGGCATCTCTCACTTGGAATTTTAACTAATCTTCAGTCCTGTTTCTATGGCAGTCAGGACGAGGAACAGTAACTGCTGTAACTTACAGCCTGGTATTGCTGTGACTCAGCACAGAGTTTGGTAATTTCCTCTAAGAATTGACTCAAGTAGTCAAGCTCCTTCCAGCACATGGATCTACTCTTTCCAAATTCTCTACCTCCAGTCACCAGAGAAGAGGAGCAGGGAGGGCAGGGAGGGCCATGTAGAGTGGACCGGGGCGGGACTTAGAAAGGAACACATCATCTTCATCGTATTTCATTGGTCAGAACCTAGTCACATGGTCTTTTCTGGTCTGAATATTCCCCCAAAGTTCACATGTTGGAAACCAAATCCTCAATAGCACAGTGCTGAGAGGGGAGACCTTGAAGAATGCTTAGCCAGGGCTGGAGAGATGGCTCAGCAGTTAGGAGCACTGACTGCTCTTGC
>NW_008462179.1:0-766 GCF_000622305.1 Nannospalax galili
GTGTGTGTGTGTGTGTGTGTGTGTGTGTGTGTGTGTTTTGCCTGTATGTATGTAAGTGCACCCATGTTGGGCAATGACAGTGGAGGTCAGAAGAGGATGTCAGATCCCCTGGAACTGAAGTTATGGATGTTGTTAGCTGCTGTGTGGGTGCTGGGAACTGAACCTGGGTCCTCTGAGAGACCAGCCAATGCACTTAACTGCTGAGCCATCTCTTCAGCCCCATCAGCCTGCTTTCTTATACGACCCAGTACCACCTGCCCAGGGATGGCACCACCCACAGTGCGCTGGGCCCTCCTGTATTACTCAGCAATCAAGAAAATGCCTCACAGTCATGCCCACATGCCAATCTGATAGAGGGGATTCCCCAGATGAAGGGCTCTCTTCCCATGTGTGTTGAGTTGATGACTGACTCCATCCGTGATGGTCTGAGAATAGAATGCCAAGGGATAACAGACAAGGGAAGACAGAGAAAGGAAAGCCTTGGACAGAGGGAAAGTGGTACAAGGTAACCCGGAAGCTTCGGGACACACAAGGCAGTGAAGGAAAATCCAGACATCAGAGTAGTCTAGGAGACAGATGCGGTGAGGTGAGGCTTGAAAGGAGCATGGCATTCTGGTTCTTAGAAGGCTCCTGATGACTTTGCTACAAGGGGTTCCAAAAAGGACACAGGGATGAAATCAAGTTTTCATGAGACAATAAGGAAATGGAAGTCAGTGAATGGCACTGAGAACTCTGTTGACACACTGGGAAGAGGAACAGGTGAGAG
>NW_008462180.1:0-772 GCF_000622305.1 Nannospalax galili
CTCACAGAGATCTGCCTGCCTGTGCCTCCCAAGTGCTGGGATTAAAGGCATTCTGAAACAATGTCTGATGCTGAGGAGCACAAACCCGAACCTCTGAAGGGATGCAAAAAGTGACTGTACCTTACTTCAATCTCAGTCTCTACACTGTTGCACTCCAGACAATGGCTACAGAAACAGCTTTCCACCTAAAGCCAAGCCTAATTCTCAGGACCCACCCTGTTTCAATGAGGTGAGCAGTACATGATTCCTGCATGCTTGGCATTTCTTCCACTTCCCTTTGCCACTTCTGAAACACTGACTTCTATCTTCTTCAGCCAAAATGTATTCTTTGTCATCTGGATAAAAATAGATGGAACAAGAACCCTTTAGGATGGTGTTCACAAGTGAAGGTAACAGAGGCTGAACATGATCCAAGCCCAGTATGTTCATGCGTGAAGTATAATAAAACCCATTATTTTGTTCAATTAATATATGCTAGTGAAAATAGTATTGAAACACTCACAGCTATTTTAATATACCTGTTACTGGTATGGATTTCAAGATGTTGTCAGGGCTGTGACGATGGCTCAGTGGGGAAAGTGCTTCCCATGCAAGCATGAAGGCTTGAGTTTGGATCTCCAGCATCCACATAAAAACTGGATGAGGCAGCCACATCTGTAACCCCAGGTGGGAGGAAGAGGCAGGAGAACCTGGGAACTTGCGGGCCAGCTGGCCTGGCATGTGCAGCAGAGAACAAGAGACTCTCAGTCAAGCAAGGTGGGTGAGGACAACA
>NW_008462181.1:0-771 GCF_000622305.1 Nannospalax galili
GTCTCACTATGTAACCCTGGCTGGCCTGAAACTTGCTATGTAGACCAAGCTGGCCTCAAACTCACAATGGTCCACCTGCCTCTGCCTTCTGAGTGTTGGGACCAAAGGGGCAGACCAATACTCCCAGCTTCAATCCCATAGCTTTTGACCCTCTTGGTGTCTTCAAACTGCTCCTGTCCTGCTTAGAAGGAACCACAGCTCAGCTCTGTCCACCACCCCAGGGAAGCCATCCTGACCCTTTACACAGACAGGTGCCCTTAGTCAGTGTTTAGTGCCATTGGAACCTTATTGCCCAGTCTCCTGGCACATGTCCCAGGACAATTAAACAATGATGTGACTATTTGTGGGCAGTCTCTTCCCTAGATGGACCTCGAGGCCCAAGAGGGCAGAGCCACCTGTCTTGATTCTCACCATGTACCTGGACTTCTCCCAGTGCCTGGCTCTGATTCAGGCCCCATAATGCTTGTAGTCTGGCTCACTCTCAGAGCTGGATCTCCCCTGCCGGAGTTCATAGGAATCACCACGAGGAGCATTGCATACTCAAAGCTGCCTGAGTCTCTGATCACCCTACAGAGCTGTATGTGGGACTGGTTGTTATCAAACAATGCTGTCTATACAGGCTGAGCATTGTACTCTGGAGACAGGGCTGTGGGTATATTCACAGAGACTGAAGTCAGAGGTCTGGTTCAAAGATACACACTGAGAAGCAACTCCCAGCCTGAGCCATCTCTCACTGCCTAGTAGTTCACACACACACACACACACACACAC